>NW_025938326.1:54095-134228 GCF_000764305.2 Hyalella azteca | reverse complement strand
ATCTGTTGAGCTGAATAAAGGGTATTCAACCAAGTATTAAATTAAAATAATGCGAATTTATTGTTTTGTACGAATACTTTTTTCACCCCGAAAAGTGAACATGTTGCATTGTTTTTTGTTGCATTGAGATTTAATTTTTTGAATACTATGCGTCTCTATACATAATTTAAATCACTTTTCCTGTTAAGTTTGTGTACTTACATACATTAAAATACGATTTTTCAAGTGTACGAATATTTATTTCCCCCCACTGTATATGGCCACCACACACATACGACCAGCCACACTTGCCGCTGGAGCTCAACTCAACTTCTGCGTTCCAATTTCACTTGAAAAAAATAATAAACGTTTAAAAATTACTTTTTAAAGACAACACTTCTAAAGAATCCAGTGTCTACATTGTTACACATGTACAATGAATTTCTCATTTTAGTTTCGAATATTATAAAAATAAATTTTTTCTTTTTGTAATAAATAAAAAACTTATTCAAAATTATCTATTCTGTCAATTGATTTATGCATTGCCTCCAACTTCACATAACTGTGCAAATTTTCAGATCAAATGGACAGGTAAAAGTGTGTCAAATATCAGTTATAAGATTTGTAGCTGACAAAATTATTTTTTCAATATTTTTAATATTGAAATTATTTTTTTTTATTTTTCAAATTGTTTATTCTGTCAATTGAATCATGCATTGTCTCCAAATTTACGCAAGTGTGCAAAATTTCAGATCGATAGGATTAGTAGAAGTGTGTTAAATTTCGATTATAAGATTTGTAGCAGACAGACAGACAGACAACAAGAAGTTAAGTTAAAGAGAAGTGCTGAAAAAATAATATACGTTTAAAAATTACTTTTTAAAGACCACACTTCTAAAGAATCCAGTGTCAGTATGGTCACGAAGATTATTTCTCCGTAATCATCGTAACGCATGCCATTTATTTACGACCAGCTTAACAATATTTACATATTATTGACTATGCATGCAAACATGTATTGCCAGTCTTGACATTTTAAAAGTCACACCAGCACCAGACAAGCACTTTGAAAGCTGAGTGGACTGCAAGTGTGTGTGTGGGGGGGGGGGGTGAGAGGGAGGATGTTTACCGCGGACCCACAGAAGATTTATTACCATAGGACAGACCTGACTTTCCTGCAAAGTAGGACAACGGAGGGGCAAATCTCGATTAAATCTACGGAAAATTCACAGACCTGTTGTTAAAAACGAATATAACTACCACCAGAAAAATGATTCAGAAATGCTTGGTCAATGAAGAATAACGAGTTAAACAAACTAGTATCGCGCAAATGTTAGAAAAGTTGCTCGTTTTACGATCCTCATGGTTCAAAATTTTCGTTAGCGATAACACTGGTAATACAAAGTTTACATAATTTATCTTAATGTCCACAGATTGAAAATAATTAGCCAGGATAGCATTCCAAATTTCAGATTTTTATATTATTTACGAGGGGAGTTATCTGTCGAATTCATAGTTAAGAATCTCCATAGACGACTACCGCGACTGAGCGCTTTGATGCAGAGTCTTAAGGTAGTTTAATCAGATAAAACGCACGAGGTCTACAGATTTCTAAGTCCCAGGCTCTAGCGTCGATTAATTAAATATAAATTTTAATGAAACATTCAGATTGCCAACTTTCATGGCCGTGAAGACTCGAAGATGGTATACTGAATGGAAATTAGACTTGCTTACTGCCACGTTGATGCTCTACGTAACACTTGTTCAAGTACTTAATCATCTCACTTTATAATCTTTATAAAGGAATGATGCTAGCCTTATATGTAACCAAAATTAAGAATACATCCGTAGTAGAGTGCTTCTGGAGGCAAAATTTACTTGCGGGATGGTAATTAAGCATAAAACAGTATTTTAAACGTGGCCACGCCAGAAGTATTAGGAAAACAGCGGCAGAGTTCGAGACTGTAATGGTCGTCATAGGTGCACTTTATAAATTTTGGCAAAGTTCACACACATGCACTTTGGCATGTTATAGAAGAACGAAGGTAAGGAAGTTAGAGTTCTACGGTAGTGCACAAAAAGTGACTCAACACTCAAAATTGACATCTCCATTGACGCAAGTGCGTTATAATTTGGAGTTGAAACATTGCAAGTCACAATATTTCTTCGTCGTGAAATTCCGATAATGGATTTTCACTTGAAATTTATTGCAGGAAACGTTCATTCAAATGTGGAGTGCGTGTCCTATGCCACAGCGTTCAAAAGAATTGAAAACCTATCAAACGTTGTGCGCTACAATACAAAACTCATGATAGAATAGAAAAGAATAAAAGTGCCGGCCTTTGGAACCCGATCTTTCCATAGCTGACGATTGATTGAGATAGCTACTGGACTTATTGCAAGGCCCGTAAGATGCTAGGCATTTCAAGACTGAACATATGTTTCTGCTATGAGATTATAATAGATATAAATGTAAAACCAAATCTCAACAATAGCAAGTAAATGTGCTACTCCCAGCATGCACACGAATGCGAGGGTCAGAGCTGTTGGCGAGAGTTAAGCCTCCTGGATTGCAGAGGACAGCCTCGACTCAATCTAATATATAAACGAGCCAGCTTTGTTTCTTAATCGTTATGCCAGAACCCAGGCTGAGAAATTTTCTCAACAAAAGGAAAAAATTAACAAGGGCTCAGTAAGATGAATAATCCTCTTACTTGGATCAAATACTCCTACCGCAGACAAAAAAACTTAGAATTTAAAACAATTGAGTGTCGAAAATGATGGGATAAGCAAGCAGTCTTTGATGTATTTATTCGACTATTTTATTCTGATGCAAGAAATACAATATTTCCTCAAAATGTTGTCTAATCTACGTATTAACAATTATATTGATCGTATAAAATCGTTCGTGTCGTAACGCTTCTTTGAGATATCTTAGTTTCTGAGCAAGCGCGAAGTAGGCAGAAAGATAACGGCAGTGGGCAGAAAGATAACGGCACTGGTTATTGAGACAACAAATGTGGCCTGCAAAACAAGGGAACATTGAGCACACTACATATGCCTATCAGTCGAGGAACGTTGCGGCACTGAAGAAAGACTGCACATCAGGTCGTTCTACTTCATAGGGCAATACAATTGTTTTCCAAAACGATCAGTCCTGCGATGCGATGGATCAAATAAAAGAAATATTATTGTATTCTTAGTGATATCCTCCTCCGAAACCACCGTGGCCGAATCCACCGTGTCCTTTTCCGTAACCTCCTCCACCGTGGCTAAATCCTCCATGTCCCTTTCCAAATCCGCCACCATGGCCAAAGCCTCCATGACCTTTGCCGAATCCTCCTCCGCCAAAGCCGAAACCACCTCCATGACCATATCCACCTCCACCGTGACCGAATCCTCCATGACCCTTCCCGAATCCACCTCCATGTCCGAATCCACCGCCACCGTAGCCGCCTAAACCGTGCCCGAAACCTCCGTGGCCCTTGCCAAAGCCACCCTTGCCATGTCCGAATCCACCTCCACCGTAGCCACCTCCACCATGACCAAACCCTCCGTGGCCCTTGCCGAAGCCATGCCCAAATCCACCTCCGCCGTAGCCACCTCCACCATGACCGAAGCCTCCGTGGCCTTTACCGAAGCCGCCTCCACCATGCCCAAATCCACCTCCGCCGTATCCACCTCCACCGTGCACGAATCCACCGTGGCCTTTACCGAAGCCACCTCCACCGTGCCCGAATCCACCTCCTCCGTAGCCTCCTCCACCGTGCACGAATCCACCGTGGCCTTTACCGAAGCCACCTCCACCGTGCCCGAAGCCACCTCCACCGTGACCAAAGCCACCATCTGCAAGGGCCTCTGGCGTTGGCTCTGCAGTCACCACCACTGCGACCAACACCGCTAGCAGCGTCGCTGCCCAGGCTGACATCTGGCGGTGACATATATAAGACTCATGTCATTAAAATTTTTCTCAAAATTATTTCATAACTGATGAATATATTCATCTGTTAACGATTGTCTAAGTCTAGTAAAAGTAAAGGATGTCATCATGAAAGCATTCGTAAAATTATGTCCTAATTTGCATAGAGATAGTAACTTTGGGATGTAGAGAGCATTGCAAAATAAATTTGAAATAAGTTAATTAATAAATTTCATGAGCATTTCAGATAGTTACTCACTATCACATTATTTATCATTCAATTCGTTACACTGCTATGACCATATCAATAAAAATAGTCAGTTGTGTTAGCAAATGATAATAATAATAATAATAAATATTAGCGGTTTCAGCGTTTATTAGGCCATAGGCCTGTCGCCGAATCTTAACATCGCAGAACATCCACAGCTTGTTGCGGTCTCGAACTCACAACTCACTGCTACAAATTCTGCTTTAATTAACCGCCCGGCCTCCTCGCCTATTCTGACCAGAAACTGGCGCACAGAGCTGGAATCGAACCCGCACCTCTCTGCTCCAATCCTGGTACTCTGAACTTTAACCACTGGGCCACCCTTCCCAGCTATGATATGATGACTACGATATTGTTGGTTATCGATCTCACGACTGCTGAAGTCTCGAAAAGAGCGTCACCCGCAGTCTTGGTCAATGAACGGACTGCGTGTGCTGGCGCCCACTCACACTGTGTTTCCTCATGGCTTTGCAGTCCTCTCCTCTCGAAGCGTAGTTCTATACTGACACCTCGCCTCGGCCGGCGCTTTTATATGACTCTGTAATGCTCTGTGGTCGTTAAAACCTGAGCAACAGAGTAGGGCGAGGTAAACGTACGTAATACTTCAAAAACACCTTGTCATTTTTTACACGCAATGTGCGGCGGTGATTCAAAAATTTTCCGCGGGCCAAGGCTAGTCCGATACATTTCTCGAAGAAGGTTGATACCTTGAGTGTGTTTGCTGCAAGCGTTAATCCAGTAGAAGGTAATTCTTTTTTTTTTATTTAGTTAAAATAATGATTATTGGTGATACATGCTTAAAATACTTGTGAAGTGTGGGCTTTAATTGCAGGTATGGACTCAACCGCATAAACCCAGCGTTTGCCTGAATGGCAACCCATAGATTTCATTCCACATAATTAATGTTTGGATTTTTTTTGGCGTAGGGGTCGGGGATAAAAACATAAACAATTTTAAAATTGATTCTACGAAGCATTTTTTGGAACAGCCGTTGCAAGGTGAATTCTTTAAAATCTTTGTATGATGGCAACAACTCAACAAGAAATTGACTACGAACCAATACACTGACGAGGTAATACGGCGCCTCTATGACTCTCCCTCTGAATAACTCCAATTATCGGGTTAAAAATGCCTCAATTATATTCGTGTCTGCCGTGAATTGCATCACAGAGACTTTCTTCTCTGAGAAGAACGACAACGAAGATAATTTCTGTCGGATTGTGCAAACAAAAATCTGGCGAAATTCAAAATCAAGTTATCAAATAGAGAGATACAACATAAATAATCACGTTTTCCTCTCCCGGTCGGGTTATCAGTGACATAATCTCACAGATACATACAGGTAGGATAATTCTGAATTAAGACGGAGAAAATAACAACATGAAAGCTCTTACTCATTGCTTCAAGGCCAGGTTCTACGAAACCCATGATCTGATCTTCTCACTCTCGGCCGTCCGTGATTTTCGGGAAAACTTTTATTCAGCCCAAAGATTTTTCAGTGCCAACTAATAACACACGGAGAAAAATAATTTGTGCAATTTCATAGTTATGAGATTATCTCTTAGGTTTGAATTTTTGTTACCGAGTTCTTCGATTGCTTAAGATAAAATGTCTTGCTGAAATCAAGGCTATTCTATGATCCTTTTGAATAACGTGAGGCAACCGGCGGCGCGCGCGAAAAAGTTGCAATGCAGGCGATGAATTCTGTAAACAAGACATTTGTGCTGTCCAGGCACTCAGAAGTTCCAGGTTTAACCTATTGTACATCCGGAGTAGATCGATATACTACAAGGCGAACTTATAGAACTGCTGTGACTTGCATGGTCTCGCTCATACACCAGTTGTTCGTAAACAAAGCACACGACAAAAGGATTTTCGACGTGAGGAACGTAAGGAATAGGATACAGGAATACATAAAGGAGACATGCAATAGAATAAATATGTATAGGAGGGAACCGATTGTAGGAGGAATATGGAATATGGAGAGGATTTAGCTCAAGTTAACCTATCCGAAGTGTAACCTACTAAGTATAACGCAGGGTCATTAATTCTATGACTACTCTTAGTTATGCTCTAACGATCTCTTACAATCAATCTCTTACATTAAAATTAATCTCTTACAATCAAAGTTTGTGTTTCAATTATGAGGAAAATGCGAAATTAGGTCAACCGCATGTATAACACATTCTTGCGCACGCAATCTGCGCTAGCTCAATTCCGACACGTATGTAGCTTGCTTCAACGGCGAGTGACATATGTGTATCTGCATAGATGTATCTCATAAGTGTACTGCTGATACATTCCACAAATGAACGTGGAACGCCGACTTTAAAATGCTGAGTGCTGCATATTATGATAATCGAGGGAATTCAGTGGAGGACAAAGCCGAACATGACGCGAGCAGAAAATGTGCATTGCAATAAAACAACGCACATTTTGTAGTTTCATGTAAGTTCACGTGTCAGGGAGTCAACGATGCCCATGAGCAAGCAATGACAGCAACGCGGGTGACGCAATAACGTAAACGACCAGGAGTCGCATTTGCAAAATGATACGTCATTGTCGTTACATTTACGATGATCAGCAGCAATTCAAAATGATCCTGTAGTAAAAGCAGAGTGTTCACCACAACATCATTTCTGTACAAAATACATAAATGAATCCCTGAATCACGCTTAGATAATCAAGCCGTTTGCGTGATTCACTCCATGAATCGCACGGAGGGCGCTGGGAGAAGCTTGTTGTGCAATGCATGGTGTCGGTGCATGTCGACCTACGCGGACGTGTTTTGGTTGTTCGGTCCACCGAGTCCGGTGGGTGTGGCGAGTGAACCAACGTTACTGAACGATATTGCATTAGGGTGTTGACTAAAATATTGCCATAAAAATTTAATTGATTACGTCAATTTCTGTGTACATTTGGTGATAATAATTTCTCTCGGTTAGGCAACCGAAGAAAGATGACTACAATCAAATATAAGATAGACATTATGCAGAACGTGTTTTCCACCTTGTCATGTAGCTCCGAAATCGACATTGGTTTTTAACTTGGGGATATTTATATACCTCCCTCATTGTTTGGGAGAATTTTTCTATTTTATTTTGAACGAAGCCCAAAGTTTCGGGACATAACGTGCAAAAAGGCTCGAAATTTTGGGGGGTTGACAGCTGAAAATAAACAACTACAAAAAAGAGACAGCTAGAGTGGACATTTCTGGGCACATCAAGCAGTCAACCGTTCCTGAATAGCGCATATAAACGTGGTACTTGACGGCGGGAGTTTGAGAATCTCATACAGGTATGAATGGAGAATGTTTGAGTCTGGGCACATATTAAACAAACGTTATAATATCTACCAGGATTTAGGTGATTGGTAACTTGATAATTAGTCTGTTTAAAAGGTAATTGATCAGAAATTAAGGGTGTGTCAGAGATCTGTCTCTGGGTGTCTAACAAAAATTGTGCGGATTTCATCGCTCCACTGCGGATGTGTTTAAACCAAAGATTTGCGTATGAATACTGAAAACATAACATTATAGTGTGAATAAAAAGTCGAACTCCAAGTGCATTAACATCAAACATAATTAGATGTTATACGTTGTCTTGCGTGGATGAACAGAGCTACAAATATTCAATACAAATAGCGGCCATAAAATACAGTTCAATAAAATATAGTTCAATTCAAATCTTTACATAAGGGCAGCATCT
Organism: Hyalella azteca; assembly: GCF_000764305.2. Lineage (NCBI taxonomy): Eukaryota > Metazoa > Arthropoda > Malacostraca > Amphipoda > Hyalellidae > Hyalella > Hyalella azteca. The sequence goes on along the minus strand of NW_025938326.1, from coordinate 126,355 downwards.
GAACTTGACAAGAATTTTCGTTGCATCACGAAATGAAACATCATATGTACACCAGTTGGCATTAAATCTCTCAGAGCAATAGAAAATTCATAACATAGAAGTCAAGTAAACATATCATGTATGTATCATGAAGGCAAGCGAGGAAAATCTTTAATGCACTCGCAATGACGTTTCACTTTCACATCACCTTCGTACGCTGGATAAAAAAAATGTACAGTAACGCAAGCGTTGGCAGGCGTAGACCCTTCATTACCGCCTCATGTATTGCACGGTAGCTGAGACTTGATAAATTCGTGGAGCGTTAAAGCACAAAATTAACGGACCGAATTAAAAGTCCATAAGACGGTCATTAGTATGGTCAGAAATGTTAATTTTCGATTCCAGTGAGCAAACCCAGCCTTGTAGGACATTTTTCGTTGACTTTCTTTACAAATGATAGTAGCATGTTGAATTTAATTTGAAAACCTACAAAAATTGTTGACGGTCTGGGCAGGAAGAGGCTAGTTTCGCATTAGAATCAAACAACCAACAAGTGATTGAAGTGAATGAAAAGTTTAAAATTTTAAAAATATTGCATTTCTGCATTCATGAACGGCCATTCACTGTTGCACACTTGGAGCCAGCCTTGAGAGAAATATGTTCTGATTTTACTATCATATGAACGTTGAGTAAGTGATATTATTTATTTTTCAGTGCACGAGAGGAGTTACGAACAGTAAATTATATATGTTCCTTGCGATCTTTTTACTGAACATTTTCAAGAAGTTCGAAAGCTTGTCTAAGAGAAACTCAAATACCTTACTAATAATTATTATGTATTGGAAAACCAATAGGCAATCAAAAGACTTCAAACTCCACGAGCAGCCACAGAATGAGAGCAAATGTGCACATAGACGCTCAAATGACGATAAAAAGTTAATAGAAATACATTAGGAAAGAGACGCGGAGGAAAGCTAAGCGCCGCTTTTACTGCTTGATCGCATAACGTTCGTGCGTATTTAATGAAACTTCATCAAACATTCATATCATTGTGTCAGTGATGTCGGCTCTGAAGAAAAAGCCTGATGTAGCCTGTCGCTGATTCTTGTACTTTTCTGAGTTGGAAAATTTATTTTACTAACGAATAAAAAGAATTCATGGTGTTCATTTTTGTGACTTGTGAATTCAAACTTCAAAGGCTCAAATTTTTTCAGCTTGGCCGGCCATGGTGGCAATGCGCCGCGAGCAAAAATAAAAGTTCAGTCCACATTTAGTAACAGTAACTTCGTTAAATAATATAATGGTTCACCATCACGAATTCCCGTTCGATAGTTTTGAATTTGTTCAAGTACATCTACGATTCTAAGAGCAACACAACGAAAGGCGTCTTATTGTAGTCTGTTCTCGAGGTACTCTAATACCACTTTCATGCCAGTCCTATTCCAATGGATGAGGTCACAGCGCTCATCATCGTGGTGGCGTTCAAATAGGTCGTAACGATAGTTACGACGCTTCACATCGAAGAACAGCGCCCCCGTATTCATCACATCCAGCGTGCTACTGCCCGGACCAGCCGCTCCTAGAAAATGCATATTTCCTAATGTCTTATTGAATTTTAATTTCATCAAATTCAAAATTAGATTCACTATAACGATGACAGATAAGAGAGATATGCGACTTAAGTCAAATTTATTTTTCTCGAATCAAGGACCATTGAAGCATAAGTTAGTGCAAAAGTATTGGAGAAAAATTATGACATTTAGGATAAGTTAATTTAAGTGAAAATTCTTATATTCAGGTGAGGATTGGATTAATGAGTGATCGAAAAATCTGGTGCTTATTTGCTGCTTTATGTCATTCTACCCAGCCTTCAGATTCAGTGGTATGCACATTGGGAGTTACAGCCCTTGAGTTATGGTAGAATTTGCAGCCACAGATTGCAACCTCATCACTAGCATGCTAGCATGTGGTTGGTCCTTGATTTTTTTAGTTAAAATTCTTATAAAAAAATTAACAACTGATAGTTTTAGGTCAATTAACTCGCATAACAAAATTTTTATTCATAAAATAATTTTTGAGACCGTACCTTGTAGTCCAAGAATATAAAGGTTGAAGTCTTTCCAGACTCTTCGGACGGGATGTTTGTACCCGAACCTGGGTAACGGTGGCAGCGTCAGCAAGATGCAGCGTGTAATGTAGCCCGCACGAGGATGTTCCCGCAGTGCCGTCAACACACAGCCAAACTCCTCTTGCAAGAAGCTCAGACTTGGCAGCTTTTCTGAACACTGTAAATAAAGTAGGAATTGAGCAAATTTCTAAATGAAGATCTCAAAGACTCAAACTGATATCGTGATGCGTGAATATACGTAACTCTCGGAAAGGCTAACTTGCAACGGAGAAACGAATGTGAGGCATTGGATGTTTAAATTTTTTACCTTCAATTCGAACTAATGCAATAATGTACTGACGCGTAAGAACTCATTCGTTCCAATCATTAGAACGATCCTAGGGCCGAGGTCTGGAGTTTCTCGGATCCTGCGTGCCATCTGCTTCATAGTGGAGCCGCTGACGCAGAGCCCCTTTTGTAGTCCAGCGCTACCTGCAGGAGGAAGTCAATTAATGAATTATTTAATTCTTGGTTTCACATCAATTGGAAGAAAACTTTCAACGAAAATAAAATTGAAGAGACGAATCATTCACTTTAATAGCATGCTCCTCATTGTGAATTTAGGTCTAGTTTTATCATCACGATGTACAACAAAATTGAGTTAAAAGTATAACTTTTAATTCGTTATTCCTAATCGAGTAGAAGGAATAATGTAGCTTAAAGTTTTACAAACTTTTGGTCGCATAACTCCACAGGCGCAGCATCATGCCGTCACCCATCAACTCGTAATCGAGTCCATTGATGTTAACGAACGCCCCAGGAACTGCAACAATAAGATATTTTAGTACATTCTCTTATTAGTGAGACGACTACACAATGTCTAGGTATACAACAATATCCGCTTCTCTTTGTGGCAACGTCAACGAGGCAGCTTGCATGCCTAAAACAATACCGTTCAATCAGAAACGCAACGTAAAATTCGTAAATTTTGATAAAGGAGCTTAATATTCCATCGCCTCAAACTAAAATTTAAGCAAAATTAATTATGATTAGACTATTAAGGCAGGCATCAAATAATGATGTAAGGACATGGAACGAGTTCAATCAAATGTGGTTGCGTCAGAAAACCTGATAAAATATTATTCATTTCTAGGTTTCCAGGAAACTGATCTCGATATATAAAATAATCATATAACAAATATTTGAATAGTTTCTGAAAAATATACTTTATAGTGACCGTTTAGTTGAACGTGCAAACAAACCTTCACCTGTCGCTGCAGATGGACCCGGATATTCTTCGCCTACATCTGCATTCTCCTCTTCTACATCGGAGGTCGTGTAAGCCAGAGCTTCGGCCATCATACAGGTAGAACGCGTTGCGCTCTGTAAATCACGAGTTTGTCAGTGCGATATTTCTAAGAGCCTAGCAGGATCATACAATTCAAGATCACTCTAGGGTCTTAATAGAACTAGAAGTCATACTGTAGTTTTAGAAATACATTTTTTCCAAGTATATTCAATCGTTCGAATTTGGATTACAGTACATACATCGGACAATCCAGATTTTCTTTATATCAGTGGTTCCCAAATTTTTTCAGGCTGGTGCCCCCTTGGGCTCCCTAGTGAATTTCTAGCTCCCCCCACAGAAATACGCCTCTTTCTTGAAAATTAGTACGCTGCAATTTTAAAACATAAAGGTTAAACACAAATGTGTATTTCACAAATAGAACCCCATTTAGTGAACCAATATGTTTTTCAGATGTTTTAACTGTTCTAGCACTAGAAACCTAGGACGTCTCGGTCGAATTTACGGCCGGACTCGTAAGCGGTCTCACGACCAATCTCCAAATTCAATTATCAAGTAATATCTCCCAAACTAATGAACGCAGCTCTATGAAACTTGGAACACTTATATCAGTACCTAACGATGATGTTCAGCAAGTAAATCTTTTTTAATTTCACCTTCATTCGTGAGTTACGCGTATATTGCGAAACAGGCAGAAATTCGCAGTGGTCAAAGAATTTCTTCCAAACTATTGAACAGTTTTGAACGAAATTTTGAATATACATTCCTAACTACCAAACGGTGATTTTTAAGCTTATAATTTTTTTTCGATTTTACCTTCGTGTGCGAGTTTTTTTTATTTCCCGTCATTCTCGATTTCACACTTCCTTATACCCGGCCCGTATATTTACCTAACCTCTCAACGGTGATGTTTAGCTCGTGAAAATTTTTCTATTTTGCTTTCGTTCACGAGTTATATAGATATAGGATCGAGGAACGACCGGCTTTTCTACCGTCCGGTTTAACCAAGAGCCTTATATGTATAGCCGTATAACTCGCAAAGGAAGGCAAAACGAAAAAATTTCTTGATTACTGCGAATTTAAGCACGTATTGCTGTTTAAATCACGAATGAAGGTGAAATGAAAAAAAAAAACTCGCAAACGAAGGCACAATCGAAAAAATTTTCACGAGCTAAACATTACCGTTTGGTAGTTTGGACTGTAAATTCAAAATTTCGTTCGAATCTGTTCAGTAGTTTGGAAGAAATTACTTGATCACTGTGAATTTCGGTCCGTATTGCCATATAACTATGGCAAAAACAAACGATTGCTAAATTCGAACAATTTTCACTAGCAAAACATTATCGTTAGGTCCTATAATGAATACGTGAACCAAGTTTCTATATCAATACCTAACGATGATGTTCAGCTCGTAAATTTTTTTTTAATTTCACCTTCATTCGTGAGTTAAGCGTATATTGCGAAACAGGCAGAAATTCGCAGTGATCAAAGAATTTCTTCCAAACTATTGAACAAATTTGAACGAAATTTTGAATATACATTCCTAACTACCAAACAGTGATTTTTAAGCTTATACAAATTTTTTCGATTTTACCTTCGTTTGCGAGTTTTTTTTTATTTCCCGTCATTCTTGATTTCACACTTCCTTATACTCGGCCTGTATATTTACCTAACCTCTCAACGGTGATGTTTAGCTCGTGAAAATTTTTCTATTTTGCTTTCGTTCACGAGTTATATATGTAGATATAGGAGGAACGACCGGCTTTTCTACCGTCCGGTTTAACCAAGAGCCTTATATGTATAGCTGTATAACTCGCAAAGGAAGACAAAACAAAAAATTGTAAACATCACCGTTGCTGAGGTTAGGTATTTAAATACTAAGTTTCGTTCAAATATGATTTGTAGTTTGGAAAAAATTTCTTGATTACTGCGAATTTAAGCACGTATTGCTGTTTAAATCACGAATGAAGATGAAATGAAAAAAAACTCGCAAACGAAGGCACAATCAAAAAAATTTTCACGAGCTAAACATTACCGTTTGGTAGTTTGGACTGTAAATTCAAAATTTCGTTCGAATCTGTTCAGTAGTTTGGGAGAAATTACTTGATCACTGTGAATTTCGGTCCGTATTGCCATATAACGATGGCAAAAACAAACGATTGCTAAATTCGAACAATTTTCACTAGCAAAACATTTTCGTTAGGTCCTATAATGAATACGTGAACTAAGTTTCATCGAGTTCATTAGTTTGAGAGATATTCCTTGATCATTGAATTTGGAAACTGGCCGAGAGACCGGCTGCGAGTCCGGCCGTTAATTTGTCCCAGGCGTAAACCCAGGAGAGGTTAAAAAAACAGATCTGGGTAAAAAAAAAAACTATCACTGGGAGTCATGTGCTGCACGTGTTGTGTACAAATCGTCAAACAAACGATCGAACTTCTGACATTGACTTCGGACTACCGCCCCCCTATCGCCCCCTACCGCCCTCTTCTTCCTTACCGCCCCACAAAATCTTTCCACCGCCCCTAGGGGGGCGATATCGCCCACTTTGGGAACCACTGCTTTATATGAATATCACTACTTACATAAAAGAATTATGTTTTCATTGATGAAAATGACAAAATTGACAACACTAGACGAAGTAAGTGTTACTTGTCGAATGCTAGCGGTGATCGTAAACGTGGGCTACTGGGGTCATCCCGGCGCGGTGCATTCCTATACTTTGGCACGCCCCAATCAATGGGTATTATAAACCACAATGCATGTTATTTGTCAAGTATGGCATTAAAAAAGGTCCAACTTTTTCATTGCCCTGGGTCCTTATTCCGAGACAATCAATTAAAGTTTGAATTTAATCGAAGTTATGCCATATTAATTTTCATAATGATATTTGTTTAAAAATTTCACCTTCCTTGCTTGTACAATAATTTAAAGTGACAACTTAAGCAGCACAGCAAATATATAGCAAATATTCATATAGCCTATAGTGTCTTCTGTACCCTTCTGCTGTACAGGACGACATTTTTCCTTGAATTCTTACAAGCAATGATATGCTTGCGTAACGTCTTTTCCGAGCTGGCAACAGAGGATTTTGAGGAACAGAGAAAATCCGTGTTTTGAAACCAGAAAAAATCTGATATGAGCGATTAAAAACCTTGAATTTAAATGATAATTTTCAGATTGACGTCGCAGCGCCACATAGCGGAAATATTTCTGAGCTCTATAATACAGGTTTAATTGTGACCTTGCAGGTCCATAACGTACGTGGCGCAAGCAGCTACACAGCGTGAATAGACCTACAGCTCATACGTCTATTACATTACATACGACATTACTGTTTACCTCGCTGTATTTACAAGCGCACTTTTCTCGTTCCCGGAAGACACATAAAGACGCTGAATCCCTGCATGATATTTTTGTTGCACAGGCTGTGACATATAACGTGTCAATTTTGCGGATGTATTGTGAACTTTTTTTTTAGTTACATGACGAACGTTGCTTTATTTCATTGAGGGAAGATTCTACATCAGTTACAAAAAAACATCAGTTTATTAAAACTGATATACATCAGCTTATCAGTTTTCCGAAAACTGGAAACTCCCGGATCAATTAATAACTGAACACAGCCGCTGGGACAAGTAACTTTGTAATTAATTGTTCTCACGATTTAGGTAAATAAATTTAGGGTAATTCCCTTCATGCGGTTATTACTGAAATTGTAACAAGTGAAAAAAACTTGTGTATAAATCCGCCTTAATTCATGTAACAATGCCTTATAAATGCAAATATATTTAGATCTAAAATTATTGTTTGGTTAAATATTAAACAGTAGTTCGTTGTTGACGACATCGACTGATCGAGATAAGCTCCGATTAGATAAAGTTATGAGTGAAGTTAATGCCTAAACTTAGCGTTTAGCGCACTGCATGAAAAAAAACGGACATAAAATCTGATGATGTTCGCGGCAGCGTATTACGGTATTAGTATATTACAGAGGGGTCAGCATATGGCTTATGAATCTTTACCACGCTTTATGGAATGAGCTGTGGATCGTCTGCGACTTGGTGATGCTGGCGTGAGGGCTCATTTGTCTCGTTACAATTTGTCCAATTCCAGCATTTGTCCCACATGCAATGTTGAGGACACTATTAATCATTTCATCTTGCATTGTTCGCTCTACACAAACTAGAGGCGGTAGTTTCGCTCCAACTTGGAAAATCTTTTGCTTCCTTGGAACCTTGTGTCAGCTCTTGGTGGAGGAGATATCCCGCAGAAAATACGCACAGCAGCAATTCGTCGGCTGGGACAATACCTGCTAAGCTGCAGCATGGTAAACACCCTATGAAGACGCCCAGTATGGCAGTAACTAATCCTTTTATCTCTTCTTTCACACAACAACCACCGGCTGGTGAGAGTGAGCTAGAAATTAATCTGTGAACGACTGTTGTCAAGAGAAAGAAAGGCTCAGAGAAAAATCAAGTCGTGCTCAGACTGGGAGGTGTGACCTCATCATACCCGAAATCTTAAAATCAATTGTAAAAAAAGAGGGGTCAGCGTTCGTTAGGACGATAGACCTGTCGTCGACTCTTAATTAGCATCGCAGAACATTCGCAGCTTGTTGAGGTCTCGAACATGCAACTCACTGCTTCAATTTTGCTGTGCTCAACCTCCCGGCTTCCTCACCGATTCGACCTGAACTGCATCAGGTAGCTGGTGTCAAGACCACAACCACAACTACTCCAATCGTAGAACTCTCTGTTTCAACAAGAAGCAGTACGCGTCATATTTAATCTAAGCAGCTCTCATCAATAAGCAAATGCTTATCTAACAACAATTAATTTTATATAGATGTTTGGGTTTCATGATGTCCAAAAAATCTGAAAGTATCAGTACTAGTATCAGCAACCGCTATATTTCAGTTTATTTTGAATTACTCTAGCAAGTCTAGTCTTGAAACGTTCCAAGGCATTGAAAACCTATGACCTTCGTACAACCTTGCCGACTCCGCCTATCAAGGGACACTCTAATGGCCACCCATGGGTTCCGTAATCGATCATTTGATATATTAATCCATATTTGATCTCTAATGACCGATAGAACAAATTCTCGTCACGAATTCCCGTTATTACTGAACATTTAATTTATCCTAAGGTTCAGTAGGACTAGTAGGTTATCTCGATGAAATTGGTAACGAGACGTAGGTACTCTAGCCCAAGGTAGTGGACTGTGGATAATACATATTTTCAAGGCAGAGGAACTGTTATAATTACTCAAAAATTCCATTTAAAACTTCGTTGCATCAGTGAGGCAGAAGAAATTATTAAAACCATTTTTGCTTATACAATTAGGTTCGGTAAAAATAATTTGATGTGGTAAAAGTTGTGATCATCTCAGATTTCTCGTCGACAGACTCGACACATATGCTAAACCGTACATCACGGGAATATTGTCGTTCGGCTGAACTAAGTAAGAGTTTCGTTTTTAATTATACTATATAATACTGCAAAATACATTTGTGCGTTTTATTTCATCATTTAAGTAAATTTGTAACGTCATTAACGTAGCAAGAATAAAATTAACTTACCTTCGAATAAGCTGCAACTGACTTCTTAGAAGAACTTCAAAGACGTGACTAGCCGCTAGCGTGAAATGAAGCCTCTCCAGCAGTCGTTGACGGGAAACACTTTCATCGAAATATTTTCATTGCAACCGTTGTAATACTGGCGCTCATATAGATCCAAATTAGCAAATTTTTGTAATTTATTGTAAAACATTTAGCTAAAGTATATTCAGAAGTCAGAGCTGAGGAAAAGTTAGGATATGAAATCTATGTACAAATTTCTTATGAATAAAAAAATATTGCTTTTATTTTTTATTTGAAAACATTTTATTTTCTGTCTTACAGTGTTTATTTTATTCTATCAGCATGATAAAATTATTGCTTAATTTACAAATTAACGAAAAATTTATATTAAATGAATATGCCTGGAATTATACTGAAACCGTTCGATCTTTTATTTGTATTAAATGTTCCTAACCCCCATGACATTACCTATGGAAGTCACACATGAGACCCGTCAGATATTTCCGCTGCCAGCTTTTCGATTGGTAGTGACCCAGGAAATTATCTCCAAACAATTTAAAAATAACCGTTGAGCTTCCAAAAATAATGCAACTTAGGATTAAAATTTTACAAGTTGTCGGCTCTACGGGCAGCTCAGTGGCGAATGATTTTTAGTTTGGAATCTGATAGACCTCAGGTAAATTTTGTAGCATTATCCAATATTAAATGGGCTCAGCCTCTTACAATAACATCTCATACTTTGCTCCGTCATCGAATGTCTCAAAATTACTTCCTTCGTTAAATTTGAATTAATTATTACTTTCATTCATGAAACTTTGTACACGTATTCGTTTGGACGTAACGGTGATGTTTAGCTCGTGAAAAATTTTCGAATTACACCTTCATTCGTGTGTTATAACTTATACGGCGATACGTGCCGATATTCGCAGTGAGCGAGAAATTTCTCCCATACTACTGTACAGACTTGAACGAAACTTTGAATATACAAACCTCACCTCCCAACGGCCGCTACTTGTAGCGCGCTACTGCCCACCTCTGGTTAAACGGCGATACCTGCCGAAATTTGCAGTGAGCAAGAAATTTCTCCCATACCACTGTACAGACTCGAACGAAACTTTGAATATACAAACCTAACCTCCCAACGGTTATGTTTAGCTCGTGACAATTTAATTTATTTTACTTTCGTTCGCGAGTTATACGGATATATGGAGAAACGACCGCATTTCTCAGGCCGATTTTTAAACTTGCATTGATCAAGCCGTATCGGAGCGCCCAGTCGGCTCTAAATTAACAAATTTTGAAATACAAGAAGAGGTTCTCAAGCGCCTTATCGCTGTAAATCCAAACAAGTCATGTGGACCAGACGGCTTCCACCCTAGATTACTCAAAGAGTTAGCAACTGTCCTAGCCGGCCCTCTGACGTGGCGTTTGCAAGGTAATGGAATCTGTTGTGAGGGATCGATTGATAGATCATTTGACTGCTAATAATCTCCTATCAGACTGTCAACATGGCTTTATTGCATTGAGATCCTGCACCACTAATACTCTGAACGAATGGACCCGCCTGCTGGACGAAAGGCAACAGGCCATGGGCCTATTTCTTCAACGCCGACACTTCTATTCTATTCTAAAGGGAGCCAGTAGATGCAGTGTACCTGGATTTTGCCAATTCACTTATCGACGTCTGCGTGGGGACCTCATCGAAGCTATACAAGTAAACTCATGGCTTATACAAGGTCCCAGAAGGATTACTAGAATTTGAAACAAGAACCAACACCAGGGGCCACGGCTATAAACTAAAAAAACAGCGTTGAAACAAGAACCAACACCAGGGGCCACGGCTATAAACTAAAAAAACAGCGTTGGAACACATCCATGAGACAACATTTCTTCTCGCTTCGAGTCACCGACATGCGGAACAGCCTCCCTGACAGCATCGTTGACGCTCCGAGTATGAACATCTTCAAAAAACAGAGTAGATGAAGCTATGCAGGAGCATATGTTCAGTCTTAAAATGCCCAGCAAATTACGGACCAGGCAATAAGTCCAGCAGCTATCTCAATCAATCTTCAGTTATGGAAAGATTGGGTTCCAAAGGCCGGATCCCCTGTGAATCAAGTCACGAAAAGGTCAAGAATCGGCAACAGGCCATGGGCCTATTTCTTCAATGCCGACACTTCTACTCTATTCTATTCTATAACCTGCAAACGAAGGCAAAATCGAAAAAAATTGTCACGAACTAAACATCACCGTTGAAAGGTTAAGTATTCACATACGAAGTTTCGTTCAGATCTGTTCAGTATTTTAGGAAAAATCCTATGCTCACCGCAAATTTAAGAAAGTATTGCTGTGTAAATCACGAATGGTACAAATGGAAAAAACTCGCAAACGAAGGCAAAATCTAAAACTCCTGCACCGGAGATATTCCTTGCTCACTGTCGAAAATAAAGGTGCAACAAATTCAATCGACTTTGCACATTGTTGTCATCGAGTGGGACCCCCCGTTTTGCATGACACGCTATGGTCACCAGAAACAGGTACTTTACCAGTAAAAGAACCCGCAAAAAGTTTAGTGATTAACGCAGTAATTAAATAGAATAAGAAAGTTTACACACAGATAGAGGGGGACAGGGTGGCCAAGTGGTTACAGTACAGAGTACCAAGATTGCAACAGAGAGGCGCGGGCTCGATCGCAGCTCTGTGTGACAGTTTCTGGTCAGAATCGGCGAGGAGGCCGGGCGGTTAAAAGCACAGCAGTGTAAATAGCTGTGCATTTTCGCTCTCATGTGGGTCATATTGACCCAGTTTAGCCCGAAAAAAACTTATCGGTGCTACCCTCGTCAAATGCGCCTCACTATTTGGACAACACGACCCACAAATGTCTCCGTGTTCGAGGACACCTGCGAGCTGTGATCCCAAAAGGCGTTCCAGATGCACGGCAGGCAACCGCTGCGGCCTACGTGCGTGTTGCTTGATTGGCGCTTGATTAGCTTGAGTTGAGTTCTGACCAGAACCTTCATGTTCTGCACGTTAGACGTGCATGTTTTTATGCAATGTCTAGCTGAAAATAATATCATGCGGCCATGGATGTTAAGCACCTTTGCGGTGCAGGCACCGGGGTTCATTTTAACTCGCCTAGCTGTCTAATGTTAGGTTAGAATAAAAAACTGCCAGAAGATAAAATGGAATCAAGTTCAAAGCTAACAATGAATAGTGGTATTAAAAATCAGTTTGCCATTTAAAAAAAATGTGCCTGTTGGTTTTTACCTGAATGAACCCAAGCAATTTTATTAGACTTCAAAGTAGGGTTACCTAACGGGAAGTATATTGGGACTATATACTTCCCATCCAGTCTATAAGAGACTGGGCGAGTTATAACTCGTGTAATCATCTTAATATACTATTTAAAGCATACATGACCAGCTACCACAGGCAGATAAATTTATCCCATGCCCCTCACTCGGAAGTTTTTATACATTTTTGAGCATGTGTTGAAATCATTCAGTGAAATTTCACCATTTTATGCATCAAAATAACCTCTTATCCTCTGAATTGTGCGCTTTGAGAAATTATAGTGACACTGACCAGTGACCACTTATGTCGATGCACTTTTATCCTTTTTGTGGGTCATCCTGACACAGTTTGACCGACTAACGATCATTGCTACAACAGAATCCCGGAGTTGCACTTATTCTGCCTCTGCACAGTTGATCAGACAGCAGACAAGCAGAGTTAATATGAGAGGTGACGCAAGATATGTTATTTCTTCTGATTGCCGCTCGAAGGCTTCCAGTCGACTCAAAAGCAATGATTTGTCTTGAAAGTGCGTCATCGAATTTAATAAATAATCAGCCTTAGGAAAGTCTCTGGAACGGAAAGCGTTATATTCAACGTTTGAAATATTATTTTTACGAAAAGCCTTTCACTCTGTAACCAACCAACTGGATTTCGCTGACATAATTCGATTTAAATAATCTCAATGAGCAAAATAGTTCATAAATGTCATAGGAGGGCAGGGGAAAATAAAACCTGAGTGTATTTTCGCATGTAATCATCACACAACAAAAAAAGTAGTTCACACACAAAAATTAATTAAACGATATAGGAAACAATTGATTTTCCTAATCAGAGTTGAATAATAAAAGGTTGCACGGCTGACTGAATTTCATTGCTTGTTGGTTGAACCAATTTGAAGCTGTAAGAGAAATAAACAAATGTGATTGGCAAAAAAAAAAAAAGAAGCTGGCGCAAGTTGAAAGCCTAGAAGGCTTTAACCAAAATATTGAATATCACAGGAATCACTAGAATATCGGGCTACTTTTTTCAAAAAATTTCACGCTCAAGCAATAAATGCATCGACCACACGTCATTTCAATTCAGTTTCACTGGTAAATTTCCTCTTACAGATGGTCGTCGAACATATAGTTGTTTATTTTTTCAAGACAACTTTGTTGGAATAGAATCCCCGTACAATCCTCGTCCAAATGCAAAAAAAAAAAAAGTCAAAAAAAAAAAAAAAAGAAACTGGCGCCAGTTGAAAGCATAAATGGCTTTAACCAAAATATCGAATATCACAGCAATCACTAGAATATCGGGCTAATTTTTTCAAAAATTTTCACGCTCAAGCAATAAATGCATCGACCACACGCCATTTCAATTCAGTTTCACTGGTAAATTTCCTCTTACAGATGGTCGTCGAACATATAGAGGTCAACCACTGTTCGCTGCCTTCTCGGTTGCTCCGCTCGCACGATCCGTGGTTGCAGGTAGCGTATACTACTTCACCAGGTACCTGATTGAAGTTGGGTTGTCTGCATGTGGCAGCGTACGAGTTCACGTTCCATGTCTTCACGTATTATGAACAAGTGAACGCAACGTCTTCATACCATTGTGTATGCAGCGAACGTTGGTCTTGCTTATACATCATATGGTCGTGAATCTCGAAATGTGAAATCTAAATACAATCGAAATAAAAAATATCGAAACATTATTTCGAGGGAGAAGAGGATTTTCGGACGATATGAATCCAAGATAAAGGATCGGTCGAATATCGGACATTGTAAAAATATGCGAACATACCTTTACTTTCATTCTTTTAAAATAACCTGGTCACACTTGTCCCTGGTGAGAAATAGGTTTCCTCTGAAAAAAATCATATCAATTGGTGCTAAACTGTCTTTAAGCAAGTTTTTGAAAACTTTTCACAAAATAAACCCTAAAACCTTACGAATCGTAAACTCTGAACACAGTATAAAGTCATATTATTTTAGAAGAAAATATCGTAAAAATCGGGGAAAGTGAATTTCCTTAAATACCAGTCGTGACGCAAGTCGACAATCGTTAGCGGTATCACCACGCGTCATCACTTTGACCTTCCGACCGATGCGTGATATAGAAACAATCAGCAGCTTCCACAAGAAGAGAGTGAAAGTGTTGCGGGAAGACGAGGCATGTCCTGATGGAAAGTGTGTCGGAAACGGCCAACAATTGCTTAGTAGTTCAGTCTATAAGAGATGCTTTGTCAGCAGCCGAGTGAATCAAGAGCAAAAAAAGTAGTTACGAGCGTGACTTGCAGCTCTTAAAATCACGTAATGGATTAGTGTAGATAGATAATGAGAATTTCCTTAAAAATCTCTCTCCATAGTGACCCAAAAATTTGCAATTTATAAAACTTTATTTTTCTGCACTAAATTTATCATTACGACCTCAATATAACATAACCTAAACTGATCTAACTTAGCGCACGTTCGGAGTTGTATATACTGTACATGGTTCACAACTCGGAATGTTACTCTTATGAAGCAAATAAATAGAATTCACTTAGCAAGAACATAAATTTGAGGCACTACATGACTAGTCGAAAATGATCTGATCTAAGATTTTAGGTTGAATACTTGAATCTATCTTATTATTTCAAAATAAAGTGTACTCTTTTAATTGATGGGGAAAAATCGTTGTTAATTACCATATCTTTGTCAGTATTAATTTCTCAACGTTATGGTTGCAGTTTTTGGTATGAACATAACTAAATAAAATATGAAATTTTTGTTCACCCTCTACCACCTGACGTGAGTAACGGGAGAAATATTGACACAAGCCTACTTACCAAAAAATATAACTCAGTACTCACAGCAGTGAGTGACAAAGAACGCATTTTCTCGTCGACGAAAACTTGAGGTCACGGACAGACGGACGGACGGACAGACAGACAGACAGACAGACGGACATGGCGAGCACAATAGTGCATTTTTTCCATAAATGAGAAAATGCGCTAAAAAGATACATCCTAGTGAGCGCAAAATGACTTGCACTGATGGTTGCCGCCAAATACAACTTGAAAATGTTCTCTTTTGCGTACAAACGTCCTCAGAATGCTGCACTCAATAGTTTACGTATAATAGTTATGTTCCTGGAGAGTGACATGCGACGGTAGAGGGGTTAAGAATTCGAACAATCTGGACTTCCGTCCAAAACCCGATAAGGTCTGCACCTGCAGCAGGTGAAGTTTTCGTAATAAAATTTCTCGTAGTTTTAATCAGCTTTTAAGTCAGCTCGCTGCTCTGAGAAAAAATATACGCCGATAATCAAGTTTGGCGCTAGGAACATTTGCTTTATAATTTGGGGCATTGAAATAAATATAATATGTCACTTGGAGAAATAGTTTGGGTGGTGACACTCGAAGACTTTATACTAAATCCTTGTTGGCCGCGACTGTGTTCTAATTCCCAATTGGAGAGCACAAGCAAGAGGTATTTATTCGATATTATTAAAATGTAGATTACGCAGCTAAATTCTAAGCATGCATTTCATTATCGATTGCTGGTGATGTTAACCAGTTGGTTCTTGTGCAACATCTTACACAGGCGAGGACCCTTCAAGTTGCTGCGTATGATAGTAGAGATGTTCGAGGTCACGTGAGTTATCTGACGTTGTGTTTGCAGCAGCAATGCAATGCAACGTATGAAGGAGTTATCCATGTATACGAGAAAGGATTATAATATTTGCATCATCATATATCAAGTGGCTCTGAGAAACACTACCCTCGACCTGAGGAAAAATATCAAACTCACCTCAATAACAGGGGATTGGGTATTCATCTAATGGGTACCTAAGGTGAAACTAGTAATTTTCCCCTCCATGTGAGAAAACAAAAAGACTTCAGAAGTTGCTACAAGCTGCACGATGCTCATCGGCGGCTCAGAGAAGCTTTCCATCTCCTGTATACGAGATACGACTCCCTGAATCAATCAACGGTGCTGGAATTTCAATTCTCAAACCGAGCACGAGGGGTATAAATAAAATAAAATTCATTTTTCCTTCAAGAACTAAAATGCCAGCGAGAACCTTAATTATTAATCTCTTTCGGTAGTTCGATGGTAAGATATAAAAACTAAATTAGTACTGTTTGTCAACGCTTGCAGAATCACATATTAATTGATTCAAATCTTCGGAACATCACAAGAATATCAGGAAATTAGTCAAATTTGCTGAAGATTGCACTATTTTAAAGATGTCTTCACCGCCACCGCTAGCCGGTTTTGAATCGCGACTTCGTGGAGACAAACAGAAATGGCTTGTTCAATAGCCTCACTTGGCCCAGCAGCAAGCAAAGAACTACCATTTATTTAGAAACTTGATGGAAAAACGAAACCGTCGAGATCAGATAAAGGTCACAAAACTGAGTCACAAAAGTGAGAGCGTTCCCAAAACTGAGTACAAGAGCGAATTTGTTGGCTATAACCCGAAGCTGATTTCTCTCCAGTGGAAGATGAACTTATGCCAACGTAATATCAACAAATATTAGTATGAAAGACACTAGTTTTAATTGCACGAACAGGAGCTATTCCATGCAAAACCTACTGTTGCTCTGAAGAGTAGGAGTTAATCGATCTCTAGAAGCTCTTCTTAGTTTGACGGCAGCGAACAAGCGAATCCATTGCACGCAGATCAAACGGAAAGAATACGTGGCAACTAA
Source organism: Hyalella azteca (assembly GCF_000764305.2). Taxonomy (NCBI): domain Eukaryota; kingdom Metazoa; phylum Arthropoda; class Malacostraca; order Amphipoda; family Hyalellidae; genus Hyalella; species Hyalella azteca. The sequence continues at coordinate 109,404 of NW_025938326.1, read as the reverse complement.
CTTAATCCAAGAGAGCGTGGACATCAAGTACGCTAAAGAAAACCAAACGCAGAAGATTTTATCAAAGACCGCCAAAACGATGAACACTAAATGCTGATCGACCAAAGCTCGTCGTCGCGCCGCCGAAAAGGTAGCGTTCATCACTCAAGAAAGCAGTGCTAGAAATGTCAAGCAGCGTTGCAGCTGAAGGCTGGATTGTATCACTTGGAGCGATGGTTTTAGCTGTAAGTACCGAGTTGTTCCTGTTAGTGCACGAACAAACGAGAAATGCGCGAGCTTTGAACAAGAATTAGGCGTGAAACGTTGTGAAGTGGAAAATTTCAAGTACATTCCTAGTAGCATATGAAAGGAAAAAAATAAATGTTTGTATTGAAAACATCTTAATAAATTCCTATTAGCAACTTATTGTACGTGAAGCATCATTTGCCTGAACCTTATTAACATGAAGACCATCAAGTCACTGCATTCTCCGAGCATCACGTAAACACCCTTTTCTATTAATGCTCTATTTGATTATTGATGATTTTGCTAGGAATTGGCCAATTTCCAAGAAGCACGAGCTGGATATTTTACAGTATAAATAATAGGCTTCTAAATAGAGTAGGCATAATTCCTTCTGAAATTGTTCATTGATACAAGTAATAACAGTTAGTGCTTGCAACTAGAGACTATAGCTTCTATTCTGGGAACTTCAATAGTACGACAATTAAGTAAAAACAATAGAATTTAGATGCAAAGGAAATGAAAGACATCGACGCTGGATACTAAAATTTACTCTATCTTGGACATGTTTTACTATAATTTAAAATTGTCATTTTGACAGAAGTGCATGCGATGACAAATTGTTTATTCAAGCTCATTTTGTATTCACGTAATGGTGCGTACTGCGTAGCCTACCAATGCTCAAGGTGCACAAAATGAACGCATAAAATACAGTCGCGCGAAAAGTTCATGGCTTCCAATACACGACTTCCACCAACGACAGCAGGTATTACTCTTACCAATAAAAGAATAATTGTCTCTTAACCATATCTTTTATATCCAGTCATTTCAATCCTGGCTAGTGACAATATCTTAAAATCTAATTAGTGGCAATCTTTAAGGACGGAATGCAGAAGTGATGCGAGTAATACCCGACGGCAGTGTATAGCTGCAGCAAAATTAAAGCAAAATACGAGGTAATAAAGCACAAAAGCCTGCTTATAGAAGCGAGTCGCTGACACCTGTTGTCAACTCAGCCACATTTGAAAGGCATACGAAGCACCTTTCATTCCTGATTCCAATCGCTTGCAAGAACATTGATTATTTTAATTCAAGTACATTATGATTAGTATATTTCAGTGAGTAACAAAAGCGTTACGAAGCCAAGGCGACCATTATATATATGGCACGAAAAACGTTAACGATTTTTCAGCAATACACCAACTGCTTCTTAAAGGTTGCATGTTGGTGTAATACAAATTAATTAATTAACCTAAAGCAAGCACTGCTCCTCATGAAATTGCAGAAAAAATGCAGAAAAAGCTTTGATAGTAAGAACTTGAGAACAATTAATTAAGTACTCGGACAGAGGTAAAGAGTATTATTCTTTGCACAAAACTTAGAAAAAAAGTTTATTCCCGTACAGCCTGGACTCCGTTCCCGTACGTAAATTTGCCAACGATTAAATCAATTCAATAGGACTTTAACAGGCGCTTCAATAGAAGGAGCGCACCGGAACTCAAGGCAACAACTAAGCTATCAATGCTGTTCAATTTGCAGGCAAAAAAAAAAAACGATCGTGCATAAATGCCTATAGATCATGTCAACCTACTATTAGTAATGATGGGATAATTTTCTTTGTAATGTTCAACCACGATTGGTGAACAGTAGAGAGCCGGTGTTCAGGAAAACCTTCGAGTACTCAGCAAAATAAAATTTAATTTAAAGCGACAAAGCGTTCACTGCTGCTTGCACCCAGCACTCTGCTTGCCGGCGTTCTTGCCCAGCCTGAGTTTGGGACTGGCGTCCTCCACCGCAGCGGCGCCCTGCAGCTCTGCCAGGCGGGGAGCAGCTCGCTCAAAACTGCGCCGCTGACCCTGGATGGGCATGTAAGGAGGGGCGGGCGACTCCGGGGTGTCTGTAAAGGCATATGCGGCACATCAATTACACGTATAATTATTAGCGTACTAGAGTATAAAGGACCGTGATTTATAATGCTGGGTATGCAAACAAGAGGTCTGCGATACGATAAGAATGTTACTGAGAGAAGCGCAAGTAAAAATTAATTATTGTACGAACGTGAGTAAAATGCTGCTCGTACCCAGCGCCCCGTTTCCCGGTGCTCATAAGGCGGTCACTGCTGCTTGAGTTTCGTTAATAACTATTTGCAAGCACTTGAATAACTTGTGCCGGCACCGTCAACAACCGATCAATTAGTGGTTTATTTAAATAAATAAACTCCAGCTGTAAGTGAATAGTAAATTGCTCAAAGAATGTGAACCATTCACGGGAAATTCGTTTTCAAACAGCATTTGGCGACAATTTCCACCAGATGGCATTGTAGTAGAAACGCCGGAGAAGTCTTACCGATTTGAGGTGCCAGTTGTTGTGGTTGCTGCTGCACGAACATCCTTTGCTGTAGCTGCCCCTGGTATGGCCGTTGCTGCAGCTCATGATTCCTGAGCACTGCTTGGTTTTGCGCCTGTTGCTGCTTCTGTTGTAACAAGAACAGTTGCTGCCGTCGCTGCTCGTCTTCTTGTTGTAACTCAAACTGTTGTTGCTGCATGAGCACGACTTGTTGCTGGTGATGGTCAGGGTGATGATGGTGAGTGTGGTGGTGATGCAGGAGGTGTGGTGGATGGTGGTGATGGTGGCGGATTGGTGGAGGTACTTGCATGGCTGGCAGATCACCGTCCATGACGCGTCGTTGATACGTCGGGTCGATGGCACACGCGATGTTGAACTGATGACGATGCCGATGAATCAGTTGCTCTCTCTGTGTCACCGCGTTCTGTTCAACCGTCAGGTGCGGGTGATGTGACATGTGTAACTGGTGAGTCATGTGCTGTTGGTGCACATGTTGTTGATGAGCTACATGTTGCTGGTGGATCATGAGTTGCTGCTGCGCCACATGTTGCTGATGTTGCTGCTGGTGTGTCATATGTGGCTGAAGTGCCGGATTTTGCTGGTTGTGTGCCAAAACATGTTGCTGATGCTTGTGTTGCTGGTGTAGCAATTGATGCTGGTGCGTCATCGGTCTGTGCTGTGCAAGAGGATGAGAGTTTGGGGCATTCGTGACGGCGCCCTCCGACGTGTGCGACGATGTGGACGAAGACGATGAGGAGGGACAAGGAAGAGCAGGTGACGAATGCGATGGCTCGGTTGATGACAAACCAGCAGTTCTGGGAAATTAAAGAAATAAATAAGAAAAGAGCTTCAATATTCACATTTAGAAGTGACACGGATTGAGGCAATGTAAACACTCAGAAACGAATATTTTAATCTGAAAACTGAAACTTGTCAAGTGTGGTGCATGAAAATGGGATGGCAAAATGATAAATGCTAAAAAAAACTTTGTTAAAATTAATTGTTGTGGACATCGCGCAGGATCAAGCAGTGCACATCAAAATTTTGATCGTACTGAGGATCACTTTTGAGAGAAATAGCCCCCATTGAAAGGGAGCAATACAAAAGAAAATCTAAATGAAAACAAATAAACAGAAAACTTCACCATAAATTAAAGTTTAAAGCTGAAACTGCACGTTTGTTTTCGGGAGTAGTAGTGCTTCGTCAATTTTATTCAAGAATTACACGCAACTACTGAAATGGCAAGCTCAACATCGTTAAGTGATACAATCAATACCAACAAACTCACTCCTGATATGGCGGTAGTTGGTCATCCAGCAAGGCCCCAACGCTGGTCCTGCGGTCCTGGGGCGACAGTTGCAGTTGCTGCATCACCTCAGCCATGGAGCGCGGCCGGCCGAGGGCGTGCTTGGCGTCGGGCGTGTGGGAGATATCGGGTGAACGAACGCAGTCGCGAGATGAACTGCTGCTGGGGGCGCCAGTTGGGGATATCTTATTGGCACTTGGACGATCGGAGATCATGCCGCGAGGTGATGACTGACGAGATGTAACGTCTCGAGAGGAAGATTCGAGATAAGGACTAATTCTAAATGGAGAAGTTGGGCGATGAACAGAATGGGTACTTGTCATGTTTTCAGTTATTGGTCGATGACTGTTGGTCATACACTCAGAGCCATCAAAATCACCATCAAAAGAAGACATGCCGGACTGAGACACAATAGGAAAATTTTGATTCAGGGCCGCGGGCACACGAGGCGAAGTAGACGAGGAGCCCGAGTATCTACGCGAGTCGAAATTTTCAGGAGAAATGGTGGTGGAGCGTGCACGATTATATTCAAGGAGCGCTTGGGAATCGACAGAAGGTTGAGGAGACTTGGAATATGTAGGAGACGTCAGCCTGGGCTGAGGAGCAGGAGGGTTAGAAGAAGAATCATAATGATTGGCAAGCAGCAGGCTCGGTGTGTCGTAGTGATGACCTAGGTCGTCAAACGAAGAATCCTGCGTCGTGTTGTGCGACGAAGGCGGAGAAGGAATGCGAGGTAAAGGGACAGACCTAGGAGCTACGGTCCTCGGAAGTACGATCGGCTGAGAAGCGTAAGGCTCTACAACGTCATTAAAAATTTGAGCTACAGAAGACTCTTGTAAACTTGCACTTCCTCGTTCACTCGGATTCAATTTACCTGCATTACGTAAATGAGCTGTTGACTTCAAAGTCGCAGCCGAAGAGTTCTGCTCCGAACTAGGAGACCTTGACCGTGTAAAAAGATCGTCAGCAGGTGTATCATAGAGATGATCAGAATCAGCGCGTACTAAAGGTGGAGTATATGAAGACAGAAGGAAATCATTGTCATGTCGAGCGTCGAGAACACGGCTATTATCGTCGGGAAGCTGAGAAGATCCGGCAGGTGAAGAGCTTAGTCGAGGTGACTGGTAACTGTTACGGTGGCGAGGATCATCTTCTCGTCGCCGAGACGATTCATCGGACATGGGGAGGGGAGAATGATAGGACGTAGTCTTAGCGGCTGAATTGTGGGAATGATGTGGATCACTGAGCAGTTCATATGCGTCTTCTTGACTAATAGGCGTGTGGGTTAGAGACTGTCGAGATTCATAGCGAGACGTGCAAGAGACGTCGAGAGACTGAAGGGACTCGTTAGGCTGACGGGATACGTTGTGAGACCGACGAGATTCGTTGTGAGACTGGCGAGATTCGTGGTGAGACTGGTGAGATTCGTAGTCAGACTGACGAGATTCGTTGTGAGACTGGCGAGATTCGTTATGAGACCGACGAAACTCATCGAGGACCCGTCGAGAGTCGTTGTGCGACGGATGAGACTTATCATGTATCTGACGAATGTCGTTTGGGGACTGAGGATGTTCCAGGTCATATTGCCGAGAGTCGAAGAGAGGCATGTGATTTTTGTTCTGATTTAATTTGCTAGAAGGAGAGGTTCCTCCGACGTCACTCTTATGGCAGCTTCTCTCGGACACTCCAGCCCGATGAGGCCGTAAAGCATATCGTGGTGACTCGAGAGCATTTAGGCGGTAGTCCTTATTTGCAGTCTGACTATAAGGCTGTTGCTGACGGTTAGCTGACTCCGGCAGAAGGTTATGAGGCTCATGGTGGCTGTTGACTGACTCATGCAGAAGGTTATGAGGTTCCTGCTGGCGGCTATCTGACTCATTATCTCGGTTCGAAGTCTCCGAAATTCGAGGCTCGTTAAGTAGATTTTCAGGGGACAATGGAGGACGAGATCCAGGAGAGTTGTTACTAGGTGAGGACAAGGGGATTGCAGAGGATCCGGGAATACCAGCGGAGATTCCACGCACACCAGAACTCCCAGAGATACAGGGGAAGGAGTCAGGAATACCAAGCATGGGATCTGGGATGCCCTGACAGGGTGGAAAGCAAGGATTGTGCACCTCAGCCGCCACCACAAAGCTAGCGCTGCCTTCACCGCCTCCTACCTCCGCCTGCAATCAATCACGTTTATGCTGAATAAATTGAAAACATAAGTTTAAATAAAAAAGTGGATTGAAATAGCTTTAGTGGAGGAAGAGACCATATTCAAATCAGGGTTTTCCTGAACCCTATCGCAACAAACATCCTCAAGCACACTGTGTGGCCAACAACGCTGTTAACTTAGCGTTCTCTAATAATGTTACAGGTCGTTATTTAACACAATAATTAAATATCAAAAGATATCTCGGTCAATTTGATTCAAGTAAAACATCACTTTGGACGAGTTTAATTCTCTAGATATAATTCCTAAAATAATAATAACTGCACAAACTCCTGAACCAATTGAACGACAAAAGTGGTGAAGTCACAAAATAAGGCGTAATAAGCTCATCGCAATAAAATACATTCAAGAAGTAAAATCAGTCAAACAAAAGACGAAAAATTTGCGCCATTCTTTGATCGGATTTCAGTTGAGGAAGGAATTGATTTTTAATGATAGACAAAATTGAAATAAATGTCTTTAGTCCATACAACAATATGCTTTTAGTTACAAAAGCTGAAATTTGGGATCTGTGCGCTAGCGGTAGCTACAATGATCAATTATTTCATTAGCTTAACACAATGATATTGCAATCATTGTAAGAAGTTAATTGAACAAGACATGGAACATGGAAGCAAAATGAATTACATAGCAAAAATGAATACCAATAATAAAGCAAATTGAATTACAAATGCTGAATAACAATAGAAAATTATATGAATATAACNGTAAGTCCCGCGCTTACGGCCTGCTGCTCCTGCCGGTGCTGCTGCCGGCTGGGGCGTCTCTCTTCTTGCCGCTGGCGCTTTAGTTGCTTCTTTTGAAGGGCTTTTTGGCGCGCTTTTTCGCGGGCTTTCTTTGCTTTCGCTCTTTCCTGCAAAAAAAAAATTACTGCAAAAATAAAATTTGATCAGTAAATTACCATTCTCAACATTAAACGTAACGTAAATAATCTATCGTATTTAGTTAGTAATTGTCTTCAGTCATGATCTTTGAATATTTGCACGACTTAATTCTGTCACTACAGCCAGCTCCGAAACAACATACCTACGGTCTTGAAAAACATTTACTTTTAGAAGAACATACACTTTGGAAGAACATACCACTTTAGAAGAATTGGTACCACTTTATAAGAAAATAATACCTCAGAATAAAAGAGTCCATCGGAATGACTGCCAGTGAGAGGTCAGCTCTTTCGATGAAATTGCATTTACCCTACACTAAAGATGCCTTCGTTTGCTTTACCCTAGAAATATTTCACCCTGACCAAACAGGCATCGAGTTACACTTGTCGTTAGAACGAGACCTCCTCACAGGACGGAAGCATCATGTTTATAAAAGAAGAGATAACAAATCGACAGGATGACCACACACGACTGTGTGCTGCTCACTGTAGAGAGAGTATGTCCGCGTGACGGTCGAAGTACCATCACGTGGAAGGGGTACATGCGATTGGCTGAGTACCTGTTTCCTCTATACCGAAGTTACCTTCCAATGTTAAGATATAAATGGTTAGGATGGCGTAGCACAAATATTACTCACGATAGTCAACACGTCCTCGGTGCGTAGCACACATATATTACTCACGATAGTCAACACGTCCTCGGAGTAGCTTCCATCTTTTTGTTAAGATATAAATGGTAGGAAAGTGTCGTACTCTTATCCCTCAAGATAGTCAACAAAACAAGACCTCACGTGAATTGTATAACATAGATCGAGGTAGCATTAACCTGCATCTCATGACAGAACAGGCTGCATCGGGATAACTGACCTAATCAAAGCAAGTGCCTATATCAGAAAAAAAACTAACACTTCATAAGAACAAACTACCCAGAACATGGCACTTGAGACGAGCAGACTACCCAACACACACACCAACTCGGCAGGACTCACCTGCTCCTGCAGGACCTTGGCGAGCTCCTGATCCTGGGCCTGTATCGCCATGAGCTGGTCCTGGGGCAGGCAGTCGCCGCGTCTCTTGAGCTCCTGGTCGCCCAGCAGCCGCGCCACCTCCTACAGCGTCACCGTCGCCGTTGCCGGAAAGGCACGAGCACAGCCGCCACCGCGAAGAAGGAGCAGCAGGCGGAGAAGCAGAGGCAGCAGGCGGAGAAGCCGAGGCAGCAGCAGGCGGAGCAGCAGAAGCAGCAGCAGGCGGAGAAGCCGAGGCAGCAGCAGGCGAAGCAGTAGCAGCAGTGGTCGGAGCAGCAGGCGGAGAAGCAGGACGAGCAGAAGGAGGAGGGGCAGGGGAGATTACCGGGGCCGCCTTGCGTGCACATCGGCCCTAATGGTCGTGTCGGCGTGTGTCAACACATGCAAACATTGTGCCCATAATGTTATGATGGATATTAAGTGCAAGGTTGTTGTGTGCGGGATGTTGCGTTGTTGTGCGTAGGAAGTTGCATTGTTAAAAATTTGAATACAAATTCCGAGGAGCGAACATGATAAAGTAACAATATTTTAATTGAATATTTGTGCCGATAATAAAGTGAATACGAATGAAAAGAACGGAGTTCAGAAGAGTGTCAGAGAAAGAGGAGGAGTTTGGTGCGGAGGTGTGGATGGGAGAGCGTGGCAGAGAAGGCAGGCACAAATGCAAATTACCAGTCAGACGATAACGAGCCAAACTAATTCAAATTTACTAATATAATTCAGTCAGTTACCTTGGTATATCAACATTTACATTTTTTTACAAGAATATATGATTTTTGTCAGATGCTCTAAACTATTAACTTTAGTTGCGAAGAGGCAAAGTTGGGTTTGAGAAAAATCTCATCTCATTTTCTAAGTTCACCTATAGCAATAAGTGTAGCAATTCTTCCTAACCTACGGCCCGCGAGCAACATTCGGCTCGCGGATGTGCTTTATGCTCCCTGCTCATATTGTCGGATTATTGTAATATATTTCATTGTTGTATATGACCCGAGCTCTATTACGTTCAATGTGTCACACGCGAGCGTAAAAGTTAAGGCTTACTGGCCTGTAACTCTAGTGACTGTAACTCTAGTGACTGTATTTAAATATGAATTAATTAGACTGCCAAAACTGGAGTGATTTGATGGTTGATGCGTTAGTGAGGAAGTGTTGGTGCCAATGTTCCGGTGATAAATTGATAATTTAAAAAAAAAATACATTGGTTTCTACAACAAGGATAGTGTCAGCGATGACTGTAAAGAGTTAATTTTAAAAATTACATAACCATAACAAATAAATTATTAATTCGGCAGCTAAGTGCAAAATCAAAATAATGTAAGTGTCATTTCGTTAAGTTTCATCAACTCGCACAATAGAAATAAAGAACGGCATTGAAGAAGGAAAATTAATTGGAGGTGCACGTCTCAGCATTAGCCAAATATTCTCACCAAATTTTTAATGGAAATTTGTATATATTCATGTGATGAACTAGGGAGAGAACAGTAAGTGTCGAAGAGAAACAATATCCTTAAATATGATATGTAACAAATGGGTGGATGAACAACTTCATGAACATACAACAGTTATGAACAAAAATGTGCAAGTAAATTCACGTACGTATAATGGTTTTCTTTCAGTACTTAACTACAATACTATGCAAAAAACTGAATATTTTCCAACAAGCATCAGGTTATGAAATTGATGAACAATTTTCGGTCTGATACATTCATTGATTTCTAATTAAGTAACAAATTTTTTATCTAAAAACACTGAGAATGGAAAGCGAAACGAACCGACTTCTCTCTCACATCCTAATATTTATTCACGGCTATGAAGACTAATGAATATATCATGCCTAAGTAGAGGACTAAGACACGCGGTTACCCCCTTAGGTTAACATCAGTTCATGGCTAAGAAGACTTAACGCTGAAGCGCAGGGGCCATACTTTCAAAATTTGCAAGTGAACGTAAGTACTTATGCTCTATTTTCTTGTCTATGATTGGAAGATTTTGCTTGAAAGGCCGTCAATGATTGGCTGATGAACTTACGATCTCTTAACTTTTTTTGAAAGTATGTGCCCAAGAGTACAGCACAAGACTCACAGCATCTTGCCCCTCCTGGTCTATTCACGGCTATGAAGACTGAATATATCATGCCTAAGTAGAGGAGTAAGACACGCGGTTTTCCCCTTAGGTTAACATCAGTTCATGGCTAAGAAGACTTAACGCTGAAGTACATCACAAGACTCACAGCATCTTGCTCCTCCTGGAAGCGTCGCGCCTCCTCTTCATCCATGTCCTGCGACGGCTGCAGGCAGAAGTCTGACAAGTCGTTCAGATCACCCAGCCCTCGAGCAGCTCCCGCGCCTCTACTCCTGTATAGTTCTTTTATTAACAGCAATGTTCCAAAGATAACCAGAATATAGATAAAATTTCATTAAATTAAAACCAACTAAATTTTATCGCCAAGCATGTCTCTAAAGAGAAATAATGATCTTTTCTAGCATGATTATACGACTAGGCATTAAAAAATGTACAATGCATTACTGCTATTTTCTCGATCATGAAGGCAGTAGAGGTGACTATTCTATCAGAATTATAATTGAAAATAATTTACTGAAGCTCTGAAGCAAAAAAAAAAATAAAAAAAAACTGAGGCAAAAGCAACACTACTTTAAAGCCACTTACTATGATAATGGAAAGAATTTCAAAAACCAATGAAAAAAGTTTGCAAAAAATATATGGTGAGACGAGGACCACAATTATAAAAAAAATAAGTTTATTGCACTGGCATGGAGCCATCACAATTTAATTCTTCATAAAAGATTCGAAGAAAGAAAGCACACTTCTACAATAAAAGTCTAACAAACTTTGCAACTTGTTTCAATTCTGAGGGCAGGTCGAGGCAGAGAACATTCACGTATCCATCCAATAACATATCAAAATAACTCCAATAACTATAACCTGCATCATGTCTTAACGATGCAGCTATGTATAAGCAACTCGCATAATAAAGCCACATATTATTGCTTGATCGTGGAGTGTCTACGAAGATCCATCACATTAATGATTTTAGAAATAAAGAGAACGCTGCTAAGCATTTAATTGAGGTACATTTATCTAGAAGCACAAGTAAAAAGTATGGTGAATGCAATAAAGTGCCAAACAACAAAACAATAATTTAATCAACAATCAAGAAACTCTAATGAAAAATAGAAGAATGTTAGACAAGAAAATACGCTTTGGGAAACTCTCTCACACGGAATTAATTTGGATCAAAAATTCTAGTAAAACTAAGGAGAAATTCTGAAAAAAAAATTTCACGTAAAACAAACAAATGAATGCAGGAATGAGAATAATAATTGACAAGCAGCTTACACAAAAACACGATGCAGTTAAGCCAGCAAACGCACAACAAAAATAAGGGAAGACAATGCGAGAAAATTACTCACTGAGGCAAGGAGGTGCAAATCTGGAAGAAGTGAGTGAAATTATTCATTGCATTGCAGTCATTTGAGTACTTTTTGAAACCTTGCTTGAAGACTGCATCAAAAAACAAACGAATGGACACAAATACAACTAATATTTATATTGTAGAATATTATTTGGTTTACAGGTGGCATTATTTAATACATAGACTGCAGATGTACTAACGCAGACATCGGATAGTACGTTAAGATATTAGCATCAGGCCCCGTGACTGGGGCCATACTTTCAAAACTCGCTAAGTGAACGTAAGTACTTATGCTCTATTTTCTTGTTTATGATTGGTGGATTTTGCTTGAAAGGCCGTCAATGATTGGCTGATGAACTTACGATCTCTTAACTTTTTTTGAAAGTATAGGCCCAGGTCAACAATTCACTTGGTCTTGTCCTGGTGCTTCGTTAGTGCTGCTATATAGCGATGCTTAGATCATCTTCTGTAGTACAGCAAGAACTTTTCCTTCATGTTTAGAAGAGAAATCCTGCTTCTTAACTATAATATTGAGCAGCAAACTTAATTGCACTTAATCCATAGTTGGGCGAGATGTTATGAGTTGTATGAGGTGTTATGAGTTGTGTGAGGTGTTATGTTATGAGTTGTGTGAGGTGTTATGTTATGAGTTGTGTGAGGTGTTATGTTATGAGTTGTGTGAGGTGTTATGTTACGAGTTGTGTGAGGTGTTATGTTATGAGTTGTGTGAGGTGTTATGTTATGAGTTGTGTGAGGTGTTATGTTATGAGTTGTGTGAGGTGTCATGTTATGAGTTGTTATACAGAAATAATACTGTCATTTTCCATTGATTGTTACATTTGCTTCAAAAATCAATGCAAATATGTCATGTATTAAAAGGAGTGAAGAAAATAGATTTTGGCAAGATTGAACTTGAATAATTTGAATGGGGTCTTTTTTTTGTAGGAATGGTGAGTGTGGGAGGCCTCTTTACAAAAAAAAAAACTTGAATAATGTATTCCGAGCATAGCACCTGCTTGAGTTCTTTCTTTTCCTTGAGTCGAGCGCGCTCTTCAGCAGCCAGCTTTTTTGCGAGCTCTGCATCCCGCTTCTCTATTTCCAGCTGCCGCAGCCGCTCTTCTTCTTCAAGACGAGCAGCAACATCAGCTGCAAGAGCTGCGTCTGCTGCTTCTCTGTAAAATTAAATTATTATTCAGGCTCGAAATAATTTATTGTTACATTAGATAATGTAAATTAATGATATAAACAAGATGAAATTTCTGCAGCGATTTGCTGGCACCAACACTGCCATATGTTTTCCTTTAAAATTATGCATGGACTTTAAATCCAAGACTGCTAAAACATTAAATTGATTGTACATTCATTAGGAGCAATGTAGTATCGTTCAAGTCCACATGAATGGCTGAATGTGATTGAATAGGTAAATACATTTTCCTGCTTTAAAATACTTTCATAAATTAATTCATAGCATTACACTACATTTTCTTGACTCTTGCACAGATATACCGTATATATATATATATATATATATATACACAAGTATTACAGAATCATACAAAAATTTTCAAATTATATACGTATATATTCTTAATTGAAAGAGAGCAAAATGCAGAGAAAGACTCATCTTATAAAACTGTAAATAACATAATAAGTATCAAATGACTCTAGTTTAGACATTACTGCCGGTCAAGTTCTAGTAGCATCCGCTGGTGTTGCCGAGCTGCCTCCTCATCCACTCTGAACTGCTCCTGCCTTGCGTGAGGCGTGTCATGTCGCAGCTGAGCATTGCGGTTCTTGTTTGAACCAAGATGTTGATCATCTGTGCAAAATAAATGAAATTAAAAGGGTAGAAGTAGTAATTTCTTTATTGTAATTAATATAGTTAATTGATCATCACTGTAGTAATGGGTCAATAGTAGATGTGCACCCGACCCCCCAAGAAAAAGTAGATTATGTTATTCAACCAAGTAAATAGAACCCAAAAGGCGAAATATCTAAGCTGCATTTATCATAAAAAATCATTGTCACAATAAAATGTTTGGTTGCCTTCCCAAGCTGAATTAACCTGCATGGCTAAGCTGCAATGCAGTGCTGGACAAAACTGCTAGGAGAGAATATGTAATATTTTGTTGTTTTAGGAGGGTTGAGTAAGAACATAAAAGGATCATATGGGTAAAAGTGATCCCAACGTAATCAAAACATGAAATAATAAAAGAGAAGTTATCAAAGTAAGCACCTAATTAATGGTTGAATTTGAAATATCTCTTAATAAGCTTTATTTTAGTCCTGCAAGAATAAATAATACACAGTGGCTGAGCAAAAAAGCAACAAATAATTGAAGTTAATACTTTATTCAACTATTCTAATTCTTTTCCTAATTAAAAAATTTATTGGAATAGATTTGTAGTAAAAAGGATTTACTCAACACAAATGAACAGATAATTAGATATACCAGTTTCACAAAAAATAGATAAGGAAATGAATTCAAGTTGTAAACTTACATTCTTCATTCTGAAGTTTATAAGCTAATGCTTGATCTTCATGCATGGTCCATTCTCGGCAAACTGAAAAGAAGAAAAATGTCAGCAAATATTTGTCAAAATTGGGTCTAGCAACATACAAAAACAAATTTAAACTCAACATAATAAGTTGATGTAGGTACTCTCTGAAGAATTGAAACATATTTTTTTCAAGTTAAAACAATCAATCTTACAATAAATAGTTTAGAAATATAGTGTGTATGTTTGATACTAGGTACGTTTTAATTATACTATAGTAAAGAAGACTTTTCTTTGGTATCAAATATGTGACATTTGCAAAAATTTAATTGGGACTATTTAGTCAAGCTGTACTCTGCTGTATTATGCAAAAATTACATAAATTCATGAATTTTTGTAGGTGAGGCAAGTCCATCTTACTTGGTCCATTTCTTTCTAAATTTATCTTTCTAAGGGACAAGGGTATGGAAAACATAAAATTTTTAAAGTGGGTCAATTGGTGGTTAACACTTAACCCTTTACGCCCTGGCGTGACGAATTCGTCACACAGAAAAAATATAGGTCAGAATGTCAGCTTTGAAGTGAGACTTAAAACCGAAAAAGTGAATTTTACGATTTTCATCCCAGAAATTCAGGGCGTAAAGGGTTAACAGCATGTTGGTTGAATATCAGGAAAAAAATTCACGCACATAAATACACAACCTGCAAAAACCTTCAAAAATATTTAAATATAAAGATGGTGTCTGTGAAAGATTAGGAACTTAGTCTAGCATAACAAAATTTTCTAAAAATTACATATGGGTTAAAGCAATTGTTTCACATCATCAAATGCAATTTTTGAAAATGACAGGCAAGAATGTGCTGTTTTAAGTGTTTTTCTTAGTTATCATAAAATTAGGCAACTGCTAGGGGAAATTGTTACAATGCCCACAAGCTAATCTGGAATATTGCCATTAATGGGCTGAATTTTTCTGGAAGTTGTGGGTAAAATTAGAATTTTTAAAAAATGCAGGCAAAATTGTATGTTATTTTTTAATGAATATTCTACTCTACTCTAATTAAGCAAAGGCCAGGAAGGCAATAAAATTGTCTAGTGTCTACAAACAGTAGAAACAGGGGTGTTTTTTTTCATTCTGATTTCTGCCCCAGGATTAGAGTTTTCCTACTGTCCTAGGGTAAACGCGGTATATTCCATCACATTAAGGACGCATCGAGAAATGAAAAACTATAAAAAATAACCGTATGCATTACTCAAGTTCTGTTTGCTTTATGTGACTCTCAAAACACCGCACTATGCGTCAGCAACAACGAAACGTCACAAAATGTTGCCATATTTATTTAAAAGCCTTTAGAATGCAAACCTACCAAATCCCTATATTCCGTCACTGTGTGTGGCCTGTCTCTTATACACATCTAGATGTGTATAAGAGACAGGTCGGAATATACCGTGTTTACCCTACTCCTAGCTAGTAGCTACACAGTTCTGAAATCTTATGAGTTAGGTACAGGTCCATTGTGACAAATTTTCAATTAATTTGGAACCTTGAGGACTGATTGTGCACTCAATTTACAAGTATACTTGGACTCGAAATTTCAGAAATGAACTTGAGGTCAAGGAAAGGCAACATAAAAGGTACTCTCCTAATTCCCACTAGCACTATTGCCACTATGAGCTAAGCCTAAGGGCTAAGGCTATCTATGGGCCTAGCCGCCTATGGCCACTGCATTTTTGGTTTGGGATATCAAATAAATTCAAATTTATAAATGTAGAAATTTATTAGGGGTGCTTTACACTATATACTAGTATATAGTGTAATTCTTAGATGCTAAAGCTCTTACCATCAGTTACTAAGCCACGACGAGGTAAATTTTCCTCCGATTGCTTCTCCTCCATAGCATTCAATTGGTATCCAGCAGGTCCAGCCATGGTTGCAATATGCAATTTTTGTATTTAAATTAAAGTAGACAAAGTTCGAACCTCTTAATTATCATAGAATTATCGTTTTCTCAATGCATTCATCTAGTTCCAAACCTTAAATCAATAAAAATGAAAAGATTTCATATTCCATAACAGAGTAGTAAACCATTAACCATTTACTCACAATCGACTTTCAACGGCAGTCGGCAGCTAGACCTGCAGCTATTCTTCAGTCCGCAGCACTGGACAGTGGACAAGCAATTTCTTTTCTTTGAGCCTTTTACTTTCGTAAAAAAGCAGAAGATCGTAGCGGTGCCTGGGGCTGGGATCATGGTTGAAAACTTGAACTAGGTAGTATATATAGTTCAACTTGTATATAATAAATATTTTAACAACGGCTTGGATTTTGTATGGAATACACGTGATTGCATGGAATGATGGTCAGATGGTGACTAAATAAATTTGAGGTTGTACAGGCAAAAATGACCGTGCCGAATCATGAATGTTTTGATACATAACATGGTTTCTGTTTTTTTAGCATGTTGACATACATAACGGAATGTTTTATTCTTTTAGGATTGCTGTGAAACGTATTAATTGAACTTTGCGTTAACTTACGATTGTGACGTGAACTTTTACTTATTTGACGCTAATAAAAGAGCTTTTATGCAGCATGAGTCACGGTGAGTGTATGACCGAGTCACGACTCACGAGTCACGACGCGTGACCACAGGTCAGCACGCACATTCACCCAATTCCAGAAGAGGAAACTTCAGGAAAGCTAGACAGTAGAGAGTAGACTGGCACTTGTCACTTGTGGGCTGGTCCTCCAAAATCCATATGAACTGCGGTGCAGCGGTGGACTGGTGGAGGCTTAAAAGGCTTTGAGAGTAGATATGGGAATTGGGAATATAATGGGATAAATCACGTTTAGTCTAGAGTTGTAAGCCATTAGCATTACGTTATTACTGTAACAGTAATAATGTTGGTGTAGTATACTAATATAATTAATATAGCGGTGTAGCATTTATTAGGCTGTAGCCTTGTAGGCCTGTTGCCGATTTTTAACATTGCAGAATGCAGATGCAGAACATCCACAGGCCTGGCAGAGTGGCAGTGGTCACTGCTCAGGTCACACGTTGCCACAGCAATCAGCGACATTTCAGCGTGTTGTGCCAGTTGCAGGCTTGAACTTGCAGCTTACTGCTTCAAATTTTCTTTGCTTAACCGCAAGGCCTCCTTGATGATTCTGACCAGAAACTGGCGGTCTGGTGCACTGAGCTGGCTATTCCGCTCTCAGAGTAGTTATGTTAGTCCGGGAGCTTTGTGACGCACGAGTTAATAAGGGGGATAATCAGTCGGCAAACTTGATCCTTGTTTCCTTATATTTCGGCGTCAAAACCTGCACGCACAGGATTCTATAAGAGTGTGAACATACAATCTGCTATTCCCACAAACAGTTTTTTCTCACTCATAAAAAACTCAATCATCCAGTAAATGCACATATTTCACATTTAACACTTATAAACACGGAAATAAATTGCCAGAGCTTCTCTCGTTGCCGATCCCAACTTCAACTGCCCGTGCATGGACAGCGTGGGTGCTGCCGGACTTGAATTTTCTGGAATTAGCAGACAAGTCGATAATTTGCATGCCGCGACACTGGCCCTCAGCTGGGATTGAATCCGTGCATCTCTGATGAGTCTGCTCCATTGAGTCCAGTCTTTGTACACTGAACTTTAACCACTGGTCCACTGGCCACCCTGCTCAGTGTGCCTGCCAGCTGCCACAGCCTTCCTGTGACACAAATAATAATCCAGAACCTAAGACGCTAAGAGAGACCATATCATTATCCATATGTAATATGAACTTTGAAATTTGAATAGGTACCTCAGTGCAATAAATGTATACTATAGCAATAGCCAATAAGAGACCAAATAAGTTTCCTCTTAAATTTCTCTCTTAGCTTTCTTTTCATCTTACCCTTGAGACAAACATTCCCTGGTTTTCCATTCCTGTAGTCTCTGCTTTAATGTCACTTCTACGTTCTACCTCAACCTGGCATGGTTTCCCTCTCTTCTCATACTAACACAACAAACATGTGATGCCTGGCATATATCCAATGTAAAGGCCTGATTCCTGAATGCCCTTTTCAGAGTCAGTGAGTTACCATGTCCCCAATCCAAATCCTAGTCTATCATTCCAGACTTAGAGTCCAGCTGAGATTATGAGAAATCATGAGATGAGAATTGAGAACATGTTTTCAGCTTCAGTGTTTCACCACTCACCAGAGTCAGAACTATGATTTGTACTGTAAAATGGGGTAACTTTGACCACTTTTTTTTTTAATGATGCCATTTTTTTACTAGATAAGTTAAACTTGAATTGAAACATGCAAAATACAGGTTTATACTCTAGCTTTACTCACCATAAATTGATGGCTCCTGCCTCTCATAGTTTTGATGTAATTTCAAAAAAAGTGATGGTCTTTGTTACCCCAGCTCTTGGGGTTTCTTTGACCAGGTGGTAAAATTAATTTTATTTTTTGATAAAATAACTCCAAATAACTCCAGGTTGTGGTGCATTGTAGTAGAACTCTTCTAGTTACATATGCAAAAGACAAATTTTAGGAAAGTGTCATAGTTTGCAAATGGGATACGCTGCCCCCAATGGGCAAAATGTGACCACCTAATGGCAGCCGTGACAGGGTAACATTGACCGGTTTGGAAGTTAAGCTAAAATTACCATATATAAGACTCTGTAGAGTCTAAAATATAAAGAAAAAAACATTAATAGGTGTATCAAACATAAAATATGTTATATAGGTACCTATGGTAATTTTAACTTAATTTCCAAGCCGGTCAATGTTACCCCATCACGGCTGCCATTAGGTGGTCAAAGTTACCCCATTGGGGGGCAGTGCCCCCATTTGCAAACTATGACACTTACCTAAAATTTGTCTTTTGCATATGTAACTAGAAGAGTTCTACTACAATGCATCAAAACCTGGAGTTATTTTACCAAAAAATAAAAAAATTGGAGGGGGTACTCCAACAGGCTTTAAATAATAGCTCTTTTTTGTGAGTCACATTATTAATTTTTTAACCTATTAGATATGCAAACTTTTTAAATCTTTCTATAGTGTTACATAGTCTCAGTATTAGGCCTTTGATGGCCATTGACAAAATTTTTCTATGTCAAATCGTTTTTGAGTTTTGGGGGTTTTTGTTAAAAAAACAAAAAGTGGTCAAAGTTACCTGGCCGGTTAAAGTAACCCCATTTTACGGTATTGTTTGATAACCGCATGATGACTTCAACGCTGTTTTTGATTGTGCTAGGAAGGTTTAATTTAGGTTGGTAAATGGAATAGATTGTTTGATTTGTTATGTAAGAATAGCTTGCATTTAGTTGGCAATTTAGGTGCTGGAAATTTGGACTGCTGTCTGCTGGTGATGTGTTGAGTGACCTATTTGGAATATTGGGCAAAATTTTTTCTAAAATTGCAGATAAAAAAATTATTTTATTGGTGATTTTTAGAAATTAGAGACAAGAAAAATTTTCATTTTATTATATTTACTAAAGAAATTCTGAAAAGCCAACACAAACCAGTGAAAAATGTTAGGTTCATCATTTCATTTGTGTTATTGTCCAATTCATGGGTGGATTCATTGACCTATGGCACGGCATAGGTCAGGGACCCTGAATTCATTGCCGTCTGAGATGCCTACATAACTTGAGG
This sequence comes from Hyalella azteca, assembly GCF_000764305.2. Classification (NCBI taxonomy): domain Eukaryota; kingdom Metazoa; phylum Arthropoda; class Malacostraca; order Amphipoda; family Hyalellidae; genus Hyalella; species Hyalella azteca. The sequence continues at coordinate 89,813 of NW_025938326.1, read as the reverse complement.
CAGACGACGGTGATGGACGCCATGGTTGAGAATTATGCTTTTCCATAGTTTCCTAGACTAAACGTTATGATTAATACTGACAATGTGCAATAATCATCATGGACTTACATGTGTTACAATTGATATGGCCAATGCACGACAATCGAAACAGAGATACAGGCAATGATATCAAAATTAAAAGATTGTATATGTTCAATAATTGATTTATAATAATGAAAAATTAACACTTTATTGATCATCAAAATATTAATTTTATAATATTTTATTTATGTTTGCTTTTTCTTTTATGCAAAAAAAGTATTTACTTATTTATGGTCATTTATGTACAACTTTCAAATATATGGAGTTGTATAAATTTATAAAATGTATAATATCTTCTTAGAAAATATTGCATTAGGGTTTTTCTACAAAAAGCCGCTTGAGGTATATTATATACATTTCTGTATAAACTTGCAATAAAACCAAGAAATGTACATACCTATGTATAAACATTTCTGACTAACCCTCGGGTCAGGCATGAACTGTATAATTGTTAAAAGCATCTCCCAATGACTATGCCTTTGACTATGTAAACATTTACTCGTTCCTATTTACTTTAGACTTTCCTTGATTTCTTCATTAAAAATTAAGAAAAACAAACTTGTTTCTTCCCTCAGTTTTCTAGAATCACCCATAACACGATTGTTGATATCTATGATTTTTGCAAAATTTGCCCAATATTAAGGATGGAGGCCAGGCCAGTAAGGCCACCTATGATAAAACCAATCTGGAATATTAGGCAGAATTGATTTTGATCACGGGCATATATATGCTGCTTCTTTTAACTTGAACAAAATGAATGAGGCAAGAGACAAAGAAGCAGGTAGAATGATCCACAAACAGGGGGATTTTGCACCATTCACAAATGGCTTCTGCTCAATTTTGGTCTGGAAATGGATTATTCATCTCAATAATGCAACTCATTAGTTGAAATATTGTTTATCAATATTAATGTAGGTGCAGTAAGTGCCATCACTGCCATGTGGATGGAGGGTAATTTTCTATTTAAAAAAAGATAACAATGACAACAAACAAACTGCAATGCCTGGAGAAAAACATGGTGATGCATTTGCTTCTCTTTTTTTTTATTAATTTCTGAATATTGCTTTTTGTGACATTATAATGTATGTTATATTTTTCAGTGATAATTCCACTACTGTAATGACCTTAATTGAGCTATTGCAATAATATGTACAAGCTATTACTGTAATCACCTTAATTGAGCTATAGCATTATTATGTACAAGTTATTACTGTAATGACCTTAATAGAGCTATAACATTATTATGTATAAGTGTGTGTTTCAGATTATTTTTCACAATGGGTCCGCTGAAAGAAAATGACTATGCTGCTGATGAAGTGAATCTGTCATGTTCTCTGGACATGTTTGAGGATCATGCTAGGGTTAAAAAGATGCTAAAAGACATCCCTACAATAGTTCCCAATGGAGGTGAGGTGTAATTTCATGGACTATATTTTTATATATGTATATATTTCAGTTTTTTATAATATTTTTATGATATTTAATATATAATTTAAAAATATATATATAATATAATTTATAATATTTTTCCCACAATGTCTGTCTAACAAGCAGTAATTTATTACAATGATGTTGTGTATTGGCATGTGAAAATAATATTGATTTAAATTTTCTGCAATATCTTTTGAACATAATTATTTTCTGGAATCATTTTTTATTAAATTGTGTATCATTAGTAAATATTCTACTGATATTTCAATAGAATCTGATTTAATTTTAAAATGATGCCTATTAAATTTTGTGCATAGTTTAATATTAAGGGCAAATTTTTGCTGCTAGCTACTACCAAAGTGGAAGTAAAGGCAATATGTTGAACCCTACAAATTTATGAACATCAATTTCTTCTGTCAAAAAAGACTAGGAATTCCAGAAAAGAATTTGAAAAATGGCAATTGAACAAAGTAAAAATGGAAAGTCATAAATTTTGCCTACAATTGTTACTGATGTTTACAAAAGACCATACTGGTCATTTGGAATAATATATAAGCTTTCTCATTTACCAAAAAATTCATGCTAGTATTTGATAATATTTTATTTGATTTGCAGGAACCAAGTGTCAGCCTTTTGGGCCATTATTTATTGAAGAAAAACCATTTGAAGATCTCAAAACCATTTTGGACAAGTATCAGGTGACTGTGACGCTAGTGTGATTACATTTAAAAAAATAATATTCAGTCACATTGGCACATACAATCATTATACAAATCTGTTCTTAAGTAAATTATCACTAGCAAAGTTTTTGAAAAACATTTCTATTGATTTCTTTCTGTAAAATGAACAGCCTTTTAGTGTTAATGCACACCAACACCACACATTCAGTAATTTGATACATGAAACTGGTTTATTTGTCAAACTCCTCCCTAATAGATCACATTAAAGTAATGAATCAAGAATGAATTTTTATTTTGCTGTCTGCATTCTCAGCATCAGGGTCCTACTTGTAGCCACTAAACTTCATTGATCAGGTCATAGCAGCAAAAGTACACATGTTTTGCTTGCATTGCACAATTTCAGAAGAATTTCTTAATATTTATCCTTATATATGAAAATAAATTAAATTATTATGTATGTCTGTGAGGTTTGTGGTTATCTGGAAATGAAGAGTTGAATTTCCCAATGCCATTTATTGAAGGTTGTTTGGGAAGCTTGTATGATTTTCCCTAACTAAACTCTATTTGGGTCATGTGAACAAACGTTTTTGTTGCAATTACAATCCCTACTTGTATATATTTTATATTATGAGTATATATTTTAAGAACAATGAGTGGGAATGAAAGCATTTGTTGTGTAATGTATGATTCTGTAAAAATTTGTAAGCTAAGTAATTTTATAAACTGTCATAGAACTTATTTATGATTTGCTGTTGCGGCTTGCTTTCCTCTTAATCTTCAAAATTGTCTACCTAATAAAATGTAATCACGATTCATTTCACAAATTCAGTGTAGATTCTTTTGGTGCTTTGGTAATTTAATATTGTTCATTATCTTCTTGGTACTTTGATTTCTTGAATGAATGCTACATTTATTATTTTAGGACATTTGACTTTTAAGATAGAAAAATGTGCATGCTTCAATTTTGATTTAAAATTACTGCAAAGATATGTTAAAAATACATGGTATTTAATTTAAAAACTTGTGTATAATGCACTCTTTGAAAGTTTTTGAGCATTTAATGTTCTTAATAAGTCATCATTTTATGCATCAATTGTGACAATTATATATGTTGTTTCCTGCTTGAGGTTGATAGTTTTAAAATTATTGCCACTCCAAAATTTTAAATTATAATACGAAGTACCAAGTTGTTGAATGTTAACCCAAAAATTTGATGATTGAACTGCTGACAACAATCAACGTTCCAGGCGCAACCACACTTGATGGACTCGCACCTAGAAGAGATGCTCACCATACTCTTCCAGTACATCATTGAAGCACAAAATTCATCACAAGAGAAGCCAATGGAGACAAATGAGACTACATCACATGATATTTCATGCGAGGGCTCCACAACATCACATACTCAGGCCGCAAAAGATGATAAGAAAGACTTCCAGGACTCGGCACATGCTAAGGAGACCACTGTTGCTGACCAGGCCTTCAAGTACATTTATCTCTTGTCTAAAGTGCGAGGGTACAAGTCTATTGTGAAGAAATTTCCTCATGAGGTCAGTCTTCATCTTGAGTACCTATAGAAAATAATAATATTTGTATGTGTATTAGACGTAGTAAGTCCAATCAATGTTTGGCAATGTGTGAATCTTTGTTTGAAATTTAAAGCTTATTTGCTTTTAGATTTTGTATGCATTATGTAAAATTTCATCAAAACCCAACAGTATCTTCTCCTTTAATATGTTTGAAGTTATGAAATCTTGCTTAAAATTTGACTGCCTGTTGTGTGATTATGCTGGATCAAGTTGCATATTGAGACCATTTCTTACTTGCCATGCTTGTCTGTATAAATTTTCATTGGTTCAAGTAAGGTGTTTTGGTGTCCATGTAGCAATATAAAGTGAAGTGCTCTCGTATCTACGTAGCAATATCATGTGTGCAGGTATCACACCTGATGCCGATCATATGTATGCTGGAAACCTACCAGACGCAGGACTGCGAGTTCTACAACATCTACGTGCTGCTGCTGTGGCTCTCTTATCTACGTAGCAATATCATGCATACAGGTGTTGGTGCTCTCGTATCTACGTAGCAATATCATGTGTGCAGGTATCACACCTGATGCCGATCATATGTATGCTGGAAACCTACCAGACGCAGGACTGCGAGTTCTACAACATCTACGTGCTGCTGCTGTGGCTCTCCATCGTAATCTACATGCCCTTCAGTCTTGATGACTTCAGCGCAGCATCAACGCCTTGCAGCGCCGGCACTGTCCTGAGTCCTGTCAAGAGGTAGGTGCCCTTAGTGCCCTATTTATTGCCGAAACATTTTGCCAAGCACATTAAGAAGCAGCATTATTATTACTAGTGAGGTAGAAAAGTTTAAACCAGCTCTGACGTGCTCTCATCGCCTACCTCAAATTAATGGAAGAAATACGTTATATGAATATTTAACATGTTTCTTCCTTTAATTTGAGGTAGGCGATGAGAGCATGTCAGATCTTGTGCAAACTTTTCTACCTCAATAGTAATAATAATAATGCAGCTTCTTCCTGTGCTTGCCATGAAGATTTGGCATTTGAAATTAAATTTCTTTTAATTCCTTCATGGTTTTTTTTTCTGGATAGTGGCCAGACGTATTGTAGATTGCTGTATAATGCATAATACTTCTGAACTCTCCTGCAGTTCATCGACGTGTATTACAATTACCCTCATTTAACACGAAACAGCGACATAATAACAGAGTTGGTAATACTTTCCTTCAGAATCTTGAAGATTATCGACACAGAGCTTGGGTCTTCACAGTCGTCACGCGACATGGCAGCGTTTCTGGTGTCGCGGCTGGTGACGCGGCCTGACCTCAAGCACAACTACCTCGCAGAGTTTGTGCAGCACTCCACGAAGGTCTGGTCAAACCCGAAGAGCCTTTAATTACTTACATAAACTAATGCCTTTGGAAGCTTTGTCAGACAAGCTTTGTGCAGCACTCCTCGAAGGTCTGGTTAAACCTGATGAACCTTCCACTACTCGCATAAACTAATGCCTTTACTTTGGAAGCTTATGTTGGACGAGCTTTGTGCAGCACTCCACGATGGTCTGGTCAAAGCTTACGAGCCTCCCACTACTTACATTAACTAATGCATTTACTTTGAAAGCTTTTGTCGGACAAGCTTACTGCAGCACTCCACGCAGGGCCGGTCAACCTGATGAGCCTATAATTACTTGCACCAATGCTTATTATCCTGAAGCATGTGTCTGACACGCTTTCATGAACAGGCTGAACTGACATATGTAGAATTAATGCAGCCACTGCGTAGTTATAAAGGGAGAGACTTCCATGAGTTATGTGATTTTAGGCGTCGAATTATCGTAGTTATCACAGAAAAAGAAAACTTCTCAAATGGTTTAACTAAGTATAAAATTCATGCAGCCACTGCACAGTTGAAGAGTGAATTAAATGCTCAAGTAAGGCGATCTTTGGTGTTGATTTATTCAAGTTTCAATCAGAAGACTCATTTAGGAACTGGCTAAACTGACGTATCGTATGTAGAATTAGTGCAGCCACTGCGCAATTTGACTGTGAATGACCTTGTTTTAGATGATATTTTGATAATTGGTGTTAAATCATGTAAATTTTTAGCAAAGAAGATGGAACCACAAAGCAATAACAAATTGATGATAGGACTTAGATAAACCATTCGACTGTGTTGAATAGAAAATAACGCAAATAGAAGTTTTATTGGAGTTTGTTTTGGGCTTCGGTATAACGACGCTTGATATGATGAGATCCAGACATGATCCATGCACCAAGGAATGATATTTACAGACATGATATTCACTAAAGAATAATGTTCGTGATTTTATTGTCCCCCTATTATAGGACTGTAGTTCGGACGTGTGTGTGAATTATGACGATGTGTGACCCAGATGTGATGTGCAGGTCATCAGCGAGAGCAGCATGGAGAGTCGCAGCAGCTTCAAGGTGCTAGGGCACCTGCGCGCTCTGGGCCTCATATGGAAGCATGGGCGCCGAGACGAGCTCCTGCCACTGTCAGGTCCTTTGCTGCAGAGCCTCCTTGCTGGGGGCACCACGCGCCGCACTGACAGCCTGGTGCGCAAACTGGCCCTCAAACTGGTCCAGCGAATAGGTGAGTAGTGCTCAGACTGGTCCAGTGCATAGGTGAGTAGTGCTAAGACTGGTCCAGTGAATAGGTGAGTAGTGCTCAGACTGGTCCAGCGTATGGGTGAGTTGTGCTCAGACTGGTCCAGCGTATGGGTGAGTTGTGCGCAGACTGGTCCAGCATATGGGTGAGTTGTGCTCAGACTGGTCCAGCTTATGGGTGAGTTGTGCTCAGACTGGTCCAGTGTATGGGGCGTATGGGTGAGTTGTGCTCAGACTGGTCCAGCGAATAGGTGAGTTGTGCTCAATATGTGAAGTGTGAGCGGATTAATATATTGTTTATTTCATTGTTGTTTATATGAAGACATTGCTGGATTGTGGTCCATCACAGTGATATGAACCAAATGAGCCATCAGTTGCACATGGTTCTCTGCAAGGTGGTGGTCATAGATTAAACTTGTCATATCCAACACCTTGACATTCGTTTGGATAGGGATGAAACTTGTCAAATTCAATACCTTGACACGCGTGAACATAACGCGCCCCTAATAACATATAAGCATCAGGACTTAACAATAGGACTGGTGCGCCCACAGGCCTGACGTTCCTGCCTCCCCGCCTGGCCGCGTGGAGGTACCAGCGTGGCAAGCGGTCCTTAGCCATCAACGTCGTCTCTCATCCTGAAGTGAGCACACAATTATTATATTGATGATGCTTATATTGATGTTGCTTATATTGATGTTGCTTATATTAATGTCACTTACATATATTGATGTTGCTTACATTGATGTTGCTTATATTGACGTCGCTTATATTGATGTCAATTATATTGATGTTGCTTATATTGATGTTGCTTACATATATTGATGTTGCTTATATTGACGTCGCTTATATTGATGTCAATTATCTTAATGTTGCTTATATTGATTCCCACAAACTAGTGAAAAGGAAATTCTAGTGGAATTTCTCTTAAATGACAAATCAGAATCAAATCGATAATTGTAAACTCTACAATGCTCATGAAGTTTTGTTATATGTACATCATTTTTTTTAATAAATGTTCACTATTGATTGAATGGAAATGAAAAAAAATATTTGAAACGATTTAAATGGATAAAATTTGGCAGAATGACCAATTTAATGGTAGACCAATAATCTCGAAGAAATAATGAGGATTTTCTTAGTCCCGATCCATCACTCATTGAATAACGTGAGTGTTTTTACAGGCTGTTGTGCCTGTCGAGAATTCCAGCTGCCCGAACCCAGAAAAAGAAGAGGATGTCTCTGTCGCTGCTGAGGTGGAGGACATCATTGATGAACTGCTCAACGGCCTCAAGGACCATGACACCATCGTCAGGTTAGGACCATTACTGGGTGAGGGGAGGGGAGCACTCACTACCAACAGGTACAGCTGCAGTAAGACACTCACTACCAACAGGTACAGCTGCAGTAAGGCCCTCACTACCAACAGGTACAGCTGCAGTAAGGTCCTCACTACCAACAGGTACAGCTGCAGTAAGGTTCTTCCTACGTTCATTTTATATCTTCTTACGTTCATTTTAGGTCTTCCTACGTTCATTTTACGTCTTCCTACGTTCATTTAACGTCTTCCTACGTTCATTTTACGTCTTCTTTCGTTTATTTTACGTCTTCCTACGTTCATTTTGCGTCTTCTCAGTTCATTTAACGTCTTCCTACGTTCATTTTACGTCTTCTTTCGTTCATTTTATGCTCATATGCTCATTATTGTCTCGTATATTTGTACAGCGATTGCTGCGACATATATATATGTCTGTAGTTAGACGTATAATATATATGCAGAATGTAGATGTATCAGTATAGAGCTTGACATTTATTTACACTGGTCAGGTCGCCGAGGTCTGCTGCTGCCATCTACGCTGCCAGAGGTGGTGCAGGTGCTGCAGAAGGCCTTCGTCTATGACAAACTCTTGGGCCAGAACAGCGTCGGTTCTAATGTTAGGTGGGCTATGTTCTTTGTTCTGTAAGCTTAAAAATATGGTTTATTTACTAAATACATAATACAATGAATTAATGTTAACATATACCTTCTGTGTTCATTATGATACCTTGGAATGGCTGGTGAGGCATGCATCTCCACTGTATTATGATTTATGACTTGATTTCTATTGTTTGGACACCTTTGTTTGTGCTTGATCTGACTTGAGTGCCAATAATGTTGTTCTCGGACATTTTTCTTCTCATTTAGACAAGTTTGATGGTAGACCAGAGAATGAGTTTTATATATAATCTTCTTAATTATGAGCATATATAAAACTTGTTCTCATGTCTTCAATCAAACTTATCTAAATGGACAAATTTTGCCAACCTATGCCTACTGACATACTTTTTTGTTCATCTGATGGCAAGCTGCCACGCTTTTTTTCTTGGGACGCTAGTAGTTATTTGTTTACATTAATTCGCGATGTCAATCACTTGATTGGGTTTTTTCTTAATTTAACTTTGCCATAGCTCCGCGTGTGCTGTAACATTCTTGTTCATATTATGAATATCGGCTTGTGACCGCCTGAGAAGCTTCATCTTTCTAGAATACCGTAACTTAAGTTGCTAAGGTAACACTAGCGAAGTCGTTGCATATTTTGTCCTCTATTAAAGGCTTGAATTCAGTTGAAGTGAACCAATTTACTGTGTTATTCCTGTGAATTTAGGATTGCTCTGCATCTCAAATACTTCAGCAACTGCGGATTGCAGATCTGGCACTCCGTTTGTTCACTCATTGTTGAACTATATAAGGTTGACCCACGGGAAGTTCCGCCTTTCAGTTCAGCTTTCTTGTTACGTCACGTAGATCGAGAAACGTAAACAATCCCGTCATTCCCATTACGGATTGGAGGACTGGTTTGATCGCATTTCGGTGATTGGTTAATGCCCGTGACGTCACTGAGGTCAATGACGTCACAGGCGAACAACAAGCTCCGTCCGCAAAAATGAGCTTCACATGGGTCAACCTTATACTAGTTCAACCATGTGTTCACTATAGCTTTGCTATGTTCACGCGTTGTTTGCTGCAGGGACGCTGCCTGCTACCTGTGCTGGGCCTTAGCCCGCGCCTACGAGCCCAGCACCCTGGCCCCTTACGTCCAGCAGCTGGCAACGGGCCTGCTGCTTGTGGCCCTCTTTGACAGAGAGGTGAGCGGGGCCATCGTCGAGAAAGATTAGATGTCCCAGGCGTTGCGCCTCGTCTCCATCATTATTATTTATGCATAGGAAAATGAGTAATAGTGCCATAATATAATTATGAATGATTCACAATGTGTAGTCTGATTAAAAATGTCCATGGTGCTGCAGATCCCTTGTCGCCACGCGGCCTCCGCTGCCTTCCAAGAGCACGTGGGTCGGCAAGGAAATTTCCCGCACGGCATCGACATCCTCACGCGGGTCGACTACTTCTCTGTGGGCATCCGCGCCACATCCTACCTCGAACTGGCGCCCTTTGTGGCTAGGTCTGCTGCTGCCGTGTGCCTGTTGAACTCGTTACCTTTGTGGCCAGGTCTGCTGCTGCTGCCGTGTGTCTTTTCCGAAATTCGTTGTCTTCTTGCTAAATTCAGCAGAAAGTTGATGGATCGCCGACAGTCACCTACGATAAACCTAAATTTGTGTTAATTTTTGCTACCCGATTGTTTAATCATTAGAGGCATTAATTGTTTTGTGGGTGTAGACACGTTTTCTAAAGTATTTATTTAATTATAATAATATTGTGATGTGTTGTGCAGTTTCCAGGAGTACAGCGTGGCGCTCGCGGAGCACCTGGTCGAACACAAGCTCTCCCACTGGGACGTCGTCGTGCGGCAGCTCGCCGCCAAGGTGGGGTGCTGTGTGATGTGTATTGATGACGTGTGATGATGACGTTTGGTGACGTGTGAGAAACCTGGGAGAGCCGAGTATGCTGTTTATGGCGTTCAAATAAAACGGGCAACAAAGTTTGACGCCCTCGTTCAAATACTACCTATATTATTTTCTGTGCGACGTTGCATTAAAAAAAACATGTTCTCCCACGAAATAAGATTGATGTACATGGCTGTATGTTGTGGCTTGCTCTAAAATATCTCGTTGTTGTTTTAAAATCACAATTTGCAGTATCGTTGCCACTTGCCACTGACAGTGTACCACTGGGCAGAGTCTAGCACTGGTGGCACAGCACTGCCCTGAGCACTGCAGCGCCGTGCTACTGCCTCGTCTGCTGACAGCTGCCACCGGTGCCGTCCTGGTGGCACGGCACGGTGCCATCCTCGCCCTGGGGAGCCTCGCTGCCGCCCTCAGCGCCCTCGCCGCCTCAAGAGGCCTTCATCTGTCCTCGTACCTCAGTGAGTGGTGTGACGTGTTCCCCTCAGTGAGTGATGTGTTCCCCTCAGTGAGTGGCGTGTTCCCCTGTGACGTGTTCCCCTCAGTGAGTGGCGTGTTCCCCTCAGTGAGTGACGTGTTCCCTCAGTGAGTGGCGTGTTCCCCTCAGTGAGTGACGTGTTCCTCTCAGTGAGTGACGTGTTCCTCTCAGTGAGTGACGTGTTCCCCTCAGTGAGTGGCGTGTTCCCCTCAGTGAGTGACGTGTTCCCTCAGTGAGTGACGTGTTCCTCTCAGTGAGTGGCGTGTTCCCCTCAGTGAGTGACGTGTTCCTCTCAGTGAGTGACGTGTTCCCCTCAGTGAGTGACGTGTTCCCCTCAGTGAGTGACGTGTTCACCTCAGTGAGTGGCGTGTTCCCCTCAGTGAGTGGTGTGACGTGTTTCCCTCAGTGAGTGACGTGTTCCCCTCAGTGAGTGGCGTATTGGCTCGAGCCCCTGGGTTTTGTTTGGCCTCTGTGTTGGGAATGGGATTATAAATGCGTTTTTGTTGTGTTGATGGAGTTAGTAAAACAAATTCCTTATAGATTTCAATGGAAAATGAAATAAGATAACTGCAAATGTTAAGGTCGAGTGGTTTCCGAGGTGAATGTTTACCTTGGTTTCGCTAGTTTAAAATGAAAATCATTCGTCTTTTCCGATTGTTGAAAAATTATACTTGTTGATTTTTTTCTAATGCTGTTTCCAAATTTCAGACTAACTGAAAAGAAAATGTATTAAATTTCTGGTAAGCAAACTGAGTTTACCAATTAGTGTAAGTTAACCGTAATCAATAAGTCTGAATATGAGGATTGTTATTGTTGGGTGCAGTGAAGGCATATTGTGCAGGCGCTGCTGTGCTGCAGTCCATGTGGCGAGTGTCGGAGGAGCTGAGAGAGCGGCGGCTGGTCCAGGGAGCTGGGGGTGCCTACATGCGCGTGGCACTCGCTGAGATGATGTGGCACTGCTGCACTGCTAAGCTGCCCGTGCCACGACCCACAATACGTACGCTGTACCTGCGCTTGTCCCTGACTCATGTATATAGGGTCACATTTTTTCTTGTATACATCCTTCACTGAGGAAAAATGAATGGAACTATTCGAATAGCGATGCAATTCTCGCTCTTTTGTGGTTCATCTTGACGCAGTTCCATCCGGGACAAGGTCGTACGCAGGAATTAGGTCACTATTTGAACAATTTGTTCCATCAACTTTTTTCAGAGTATTGTTTGTATAGGACATGTTTCCAGGATTGTTCAACATATCAACTCGTTTCTTGTCTGCAGTCGTTATTTCTTAGAACTTCCAATAGGTGAGAATAACTTATAATCTTTTAATAGTCAAGAATTTCCTTCTCATTTCCATGGAGTGACTGGAATATAGCACGAGATCTCATGTTCTGCTGAACTTTTATAATTGACTGGCCACAACTTCTACAATTACTTTTTCTGCAGTAAATATGATCTACTACTTGCATGAAGTTAATAATTCAAATAAATTGTTGAACGTGAAGAAAATAATTAGTGCTAAATATAAGTGATTAACTTAGTTAAAATTTGTCAATTCTATGTTTCTGAGTAAATTTTGAAGGTGTTATTAAAACTATAAAATTTGGGACTTCACAAATTAACCATTATTGTTTTGGTCAGATGAATGGACGACCCTGCTGGAGGAAAGCATCGTGTATGAGGATGAAGAGGTCAACTTGTCAGGTGTGAAGGCCATAGCTGCTCTGTGGTCCTTCTCCTGCGAGGAACTGGCCTCTCTTCTTCCTATCGCTGACAAGGAGGGTGCAGCTGTTAACAAGGAGGGTGCAGCTGTTGACAAGGAGGGTGCAGCTGTTGACAAGGAGGGTGCAGCTGTTGACAAGGAGGGTGCAGCTGTTAACAAGGAGGGCTTGGTGCTGTCACCTGACACCCTGCAGCGATACCTGCAGCTCCTCAAGAGTGACCGGGAACACTGCGTTCAGGGCTGGGCTGCCGCTCTCGGTGAGACATGTTCTTAGTGCGCCTGCAAACCTGCTTCGTCTGTTCTTCTGATATCAATTCAATCGTGGGCTTAAATTCATCACTTCAAACATGGTCTAGACTCTAGACCGTGGTCGAAGTCGTCTAGACTCAAGACCCTCGAGACCAAAATCCTCATTCCAATCGTCTAGAGTCTAGACAAAGGATTATGATGCGAGGAAATGTATGGTGTTATATAATATTATTTGGGTTTCAGGAGGCCTTCCTCGCACCGTGCTAGAGATTTTATCTTCAATGCTATAGCGAGGATTGATCGCTGATTAAAGAAAAGTATCTAAATTTTTGGCAATGTGGTAAAGTATCTAAACTTATCATGCTCGTGGAAAGATGGTTGATTGGCTTATTGGCTTTGTTTAGTTGATGGACGGAAATGTTTTATCATTTAAATTCTATTCATATAATTTAAATTGACCTGATACTTACAGAAAGAGTATTTCCACCAAATAATTGTATTTGATGGCAGTGGGATTCTTTGTCAATCTAAATTTTGTTCTTATCTTTTACATTGAACTAATGCCGGTATAAAAGAGTACTATTTATCCCAAAATATTGTATTATGACAGTGGGATCTCGTTGTAAATTCTAAATTTTTTTCGTATATTTCCAATTAAACTCGTAGCAGAGAGTATTTTTAAACAAAGCTTTCGTATGATTTTATAATTGTGGGATCCCATTGAAAAGTCTAAATTATATCCATATACATATTTCTAATATTACTCATAGAAGAGTATTTTCAACAAACTATTTTGTATGATTTTATTACCGTGGGATCACGTTGAAAAGTATAAATTATATCCATATATTTCTAATATTACTCATAGAAGAGTATTTTTAACAAACTATTTTGTGTGATTTTATTATCGCTGGTGTTTGCAGGCCGCGGGTGCGTGGGGCAGCAGGAGCTGGAGGCGCTGCTGACTTGCTTCCTCACCGCCACTGAGGACTACACGACGGACAGACGGGGGGACGTGGGGGCCTGGGTGAGGGAGGCGGCCGTCACGGCCATGCAGGTGTGTGGGGGCCTGGGTGAGGGAGGCGGCCGTCACGGCCATGCTGGTGTGTGGGGGCCTGGGTGAGGAAGGCCGCCGTCACGGCCATGCAGGTATGTGGGGGCCTGGGTGAGGGAGGCGGCCGTCACGGCCATGCAGGTGTGTGGGGGCCTGGGTGAGGGAGGCCGCCGTCACGGCCATGCAGGTGTGTGGGGGCCTGGGTGAGGGAGGCGGCCGTCACGGCCATGCTGGTGTGTGCATGTGTTGCAGTATCCTTGGTATCTTTGGTATCCTTAGTATTTGTTTGGGACATAGCAGTCACAGGCCACGATGGATCGCCGCCTCTGGTTATCGTTCATCCGCCCTCATTTGGTCCAACTGATGCACGATGCTGTTGCTTGCTTCTCGCCTCTGGTAGTGTTGCAGGGGAGGTCGATCTGGGATTGTGCTCAGGAACACGTCTAGTTGTCTCTTGAAGGTCTCCAGGGTGAACTCCCCCTCTCTTAGANGTTTTTCAAACCTAATTTTACAAAGTTCTGTTTACATTGTAATTGTTACGAGTGTCTGTGTTGTACAGGTTCTAGAAGAAGACGCTGGTTTATCAGACTCGCTGGTGATGTCACTGCGTCGAAGCTGCCAGGGTTGCAGCGACTACCATAAGCTGGTTGCCGTGTGCGCTACCATGGCTGAGATGCTGCGACTGGACACCTCCTCCAGCAGGTCGCTGCTCAACCAACTCCTGCTCTTCTTAGGCTACCAGGTTAGTCCTGTCTCTTATACACATCTAGATGTGTATAAGAGACAGACCTTACACTTGGCTACGCCTACAGCCTCGGCGGGGTCTCCGCTACACTCGTGAGCATCATAAAGCACATTGACGTAAATCTATTAATGTTTTAAAAAGCTGATGGCAATACGATTGTCTATTACGATTGTCATCCACTGCACCAAATTTGCGCTAATATATCAGCAATTTGTTCGTTGCTGCGATTGACAAGCTTTGTCTGTTCGGGTGAAAAATTCCGGGTTTATCCAAAGCACCTTTGAACCAAGATCCGTGTTATTAACATAACAAAAGAGTTAAGCCCTAGGTTTAGGCGAATTTCTTGACACTCGGATTTCAAAGAGTTTTATTGAAGTCTTGTGAAACCATAGTTTCTGCAAGTATGATATAGGAAATATTATCTATCTACTATAAATTGAAACAAATGTAAGCAAAATTAATTCCAAGTAAACCATGAAAATGTCAGATCAAATTCATAATGAATGACTAATAAGTTGCAGCACTAGGTTAACGCACCGAAATATTTCGCCACTAAGACAATTCTGAACTGCAACTGACTAACTAATTTCTAGTACACTTCGGGCGGATGACTGAAGGTCTGAACTATAGGACTATGTGAAGCGTACATGTTAAATTGCGATTACACTTGCATGAATTCAGAGTTTCTGGAACTACATACATAAATTGCGTTGCTGTCACTCCTGTCAACTGAGATTCTTCTAAGAACCTTGAAGCACCTTTAGACTGGAGCAACCCTGTGGACACCATGCGTAAATCTTACATATACTACTATAGCTATCGCCCACTCGTGTTTGGTTGATAAGAAAGTATGAACCATTTATTTTGAAATTTTATGCAGGTAATTATATCTTATTCTGTTTAAGAATATAATTTTTAGAATCTAATAACCTGACACTTCTTTATTTAAGCATCAATAATTCAAAGGGTGCAACACTTACTATACGCTTTTGTTGTTATGTCGATAGTTGAACTCTCTGCATTTATATGTTATTGTATGCGCTGAATTGTATTTAGTATCGGCCGCGGTATTTTGCAAACCATTTATTCTGTATGTCTAATATGGAACATGTCGCTTGAACTCGAGGAAGCAATTTTCTAACCTTTTTGAATTCAGGACTTTCTAAAGCGCTAGAAGAACTACTACTACTTACATTTTTTGGTAGCTGATATAAGTTTGTTGTGCAGGCTCAGTCAAGTAAAGACGCGTTGGAAGGCCACCTCATGAAGAGCTCACCTGAAGACATCAAGATCTTCATCAGAACCTTGATGGAAGTGCTGACTGAAGAGCCGCCTGTAGAGCGCCTCGTGCTGCCCGTGCTGCGGACACTCGAGCACTTCATCGCTTCGTCTGCTCTGCTAGACCAGGTCTGGGGCTTGGCTACCAGAATGTAATATTATATTGTAACATATTATTATATTGTAATATATTATTATATTGTAATATATTATTATATTGTAATATAATATTATATGGTAATATAATATTATATTGTAATATATTTTGTAATGTAATACACGTGCAAGAATATTGTCCAGACGCTGGTGCTGTCAATGCTGTCCCGGGACCCCTGCCAGCGGCGGGGGGCGGGGACTACTAGTGACTATGAGTAAAAATATAACTCAGTAGGTACTCACTGCAGTGAGTGGCAGAGAGCGCATTATCTCGTCGACGAAAACGTGAAGTCGCGGACGAACAGAGGGACGGACGGGCATGGCGAGCACAATAGTGCATTTTTTTCCATAAATGAGAACTTTTTAAGCTAAACCCTGCAATCACAGACTAGTAATCGGCCCCTAGCTTTGTATGTAAGCGAGTTTTGAAAGCGCGGCCTGATTGTCTTGATTATCCCTCACTCCACATTATTGATCCCCATAATGATCAAAATTGAACAGGCCTAACTAATCCTCATCAAGGATCTGAAAAAATCATGACTGCGCATCATAGCACATCTCTGACGATTTGCTTACACTTTCTGGATTAAATTTAATAATACATCTTTATTATATCATGCACTATAATACATCCTCATAATACCATGCACTATAATACGCCTTTAATATCTTGCTAGCTTCTGCTTTCCTTGTGCTGAAATATAATTTTTATGTTTTGCTATTTAGATCCTTAAGTTTCTTTTTACATGTTATTGTTTTTCACACCTAATCTTATGAACTTTCTTTTTAAATTGTTATTGTTTTTCATAACTAATCTTATAAAGTTTCTTTTTACATCTTATTGTTTTTCAAACCTAATTTTACAAAGTTCTGTTTACATTGTAATTGTTACGAGTGTCTGTGTTGTACAGGTTCTAGAAGAAGACGCTGGTTTATCAGACTCGCTGGTGATGTCACTGCGTCGAAGCTGCCAGGGTTGCAGCGACTACCATAAGCTGGTTGCTGTGTGCGCTACCATGGCTGAGATGCTGCGACTAGACACCTCCTCCAGCAGGTCGCTGCTCAACCAACTCCTGCTCTTCTTAGGCTACCAGGTTAGTCTGACGTGATCTCTTCTTTTTGGGTTACAAGTCCTACCTCTACGATAACATTACTATAATATAAAGCATTACTTTTGCAGTATAAAATCTCGCTCTGTGATAACATTAACATAATATGACGTATTAATTTAACACATTTATGATGATAGAATATGTAGAATATACTAAATACTTTAATTGCATTGGATTTTGTCAACTTTATTAAAAAATAAATAATAAACCGCCATAGCTTCATCATGCGAGAAAATGGCTTGTTGTTTTGTTTCTTCTCACGACTTCCACGGAACTAATTCTACATTTTGTTGTTGAGGAAATTTAGTGAAGAATAAGTTACATGTCAAAAATTTTTTGTCCAATTTTTGTAAAATAATATTGTCCATCATGGCCATGTAACTCTCTTACACTTCTTTGGTATGGTGCCGCCACCGCCATTATTAGCTACTCAATTCATAATATATTGAACAGCCAAACGAGAGTTTATCGATGGTATCGTTGCTCGAATTCTAGCAGGGTTTGCGAACTTAAAGTTCATTTCCGGTAGATCTTACGAACACTATCGAGGTGCGGTATGATTATACACCTTGCGTATTATATTTGCTCTGAATGTCAGGATTTAAGGTTTAGCTGAGACTGTTCTACAAGTAATGATGCGAATCTGAATACTAACCTGAAATTCTGTGAGCTTAATTCGTCTTTAATGCTGTATGTTATTCTCGTCATTCCTTGATATCTCAATATGTTGCTGTTAGTTGTTTAATAAACTTTAATATTGTTAGATACACGCCAAGAGGGATTGTTGAATCTCTTCGTGTGTAGCAGATTTGAAGATATCAAATAGGAATTATAATAACGACTATTAATTTGTTCTCCTATGGTTTGTTACAGTATCCTAAGGTGCGGAGTGTGACTGCCACGTCCTTGGTGACCGCGCTCGGCGAGTACGGTGACGACCTCGTCAGCCGCGGTGTAGCGCCTTCACAGGACGCGCTCGACCAGGTCTTGAACGTACGTACCTGGTCCCATACTTTCAAATAAAAGTTAAGAGATCGTAAGTTCATCCGTCAATCATTGATGGTCTTTCGAGCAAAATCCACCAATCACAGACAAGAAAATAGAGCGTAAGTACTTAAGTTCACTTAGCAAATTTTGAAAGTATGGCCCCTGGGCCTTGTCTTGAACGTACGTACCTGGGCCTTGTCTTGAACGTACGTACCTGGGCCTTGTAGACTAGTTCTTGCTCTCACTGCCATAGACTAGTTCTTGCTCTCACTGCCATAGACTAGTTATTGCTCTCACTGCCATAGACTAGTTCTTGCTCTCGCTGTCATTGAATAGTTCCCAAACTCGTCTGATTATGGTGCCCCCTCATGGCAGGTGCTAGAGGAGACGCTGTGGATGGAGGCGAGCTTGGCTGTGGTGCGTGAGCAGCGCAACAAGTGCTGCCTGCTTCTCAACCTCCAGCCGCCTGCACCCAAGAAGAAAGTTAATTGAGATTACCTCTCATGAAATTATTTACTTTTGAGATTTATTCCCATGAAACAAATAAATTAAATCTCAAGATCTTTTCGCACTTGAATCATTTATTTCATAATTCAAAGAAAGATTCTCAACGATTTATTTTTCGGAAAGTAGGATAAAACCATTTAAATTTTTGTATCACTTGGAATATCGTCTTGCGAGACTAACCTGTTACAAACATTTTTTTATATTCTTTATCTAGTTTTTTTAGATCGTGAAAATCATCTCAATACTGCCAGGTGCCTTCGAGGTTAGCTTCTAAGCCTATCGTTGTCATACATTAAACTTACGATACTCACATTTATTTCACACATTCTCGTTGCTTATAACGCATCATATTAAGCTGTGATAATTTATCTATATTTAATATTAAGTCCATTCCAACCACACAATTAACAAATAAAGTTCCTTAAAGTATGATCTTTCATCTTTTTATAATAAATTCATTGTCAAAGCAGCCCAAACATTATCACAAGAGTCGGCAGGAATCAGTGGATGTTGATCATGACGGAACGGACTTGAAATGTTTTCCTTGTTGGGGAATTACAGCCTTACTGTGATATGATTTCTATTTATTTTTGAAATATAAGAAGCTAAATTTTGTCTAATGGCGATCTTTCCGACGAATTTCTTATTCAAACTGCGAAGGAAATATATTGGCTGCTTCTTGGCTAAATAATAGCTTCGGTTTGTCTACGTGTTGTTTAACTAAAGTTTTTTACGTTATAATTTTAGTTTAAAATTTTTATATTACGTTCTAATCATGACCGTACTTTTAATTATTCCGATATTTTTAAATTGTTCACTAACTCGCGCAAATAAAACGGCTAATATAACCGTCTTTTATCTTCCTCCATAGAACACCGATTCTGTATGAAATTAGTCCTGAAAGTAATCCTGAGCAATTTTGTCTGTAGTAATTGTCTTCCTTAATTTTCTATTTCACTTGCCGCAGATTTCTTTCACACTCAAAGGTATCATAATAAAGATTTTATCTTTCACAACGCAAATGATAAATTCAATTATAGTACGCATTTGCTCTATCAAAGTGTACTGAAATGTTAAACACAACGAGTTCACAAGTAGAAGAGGAAGCTAGATTCGTTTAAGTTCAAACTCATTGCTGGGCTCGAATAATCACCTGCCTGACACGAATGAATCAGAACATCTCATAGAGCAAAGATATTTGAAACTTCTAATTCAACAGTTCCTATTCTGCTATACAATTCTGCTTCACGATTCACTTAGAAATTGGTATACAATAGAAGTAAACGTGATGTTTGCGTACTAGACGTAATTGGGAAAGGGGAGCGTGATGGAGGCCAGCAACTTTACACTTCAGGGCATATTCTATCAATGGTCGAGCAAGCTAGTGGGCGACGTAGCCTGTGGTGTTAGATTCCTAATGCCTTAGCGCTGTTAGTCACGTTTTCATATAGAGTCTGCAGCCGTCAGCAACAAATTTAACTCTTAAACCAGCCTTGAAGCAAACGCTGCAAGGCTTATAACTAAACGCGCCAGTGAGTCATCAAATCTGGGGCGCATGCCGGAGGCCAAACGTCACACTTAGTTCATATTTCTTTCCGTAGGTAAGAACGCTAGAGGACATAACAGCCGATGAAGTCTAGTGCTCACAGTCATAGCGTCCGATTTTGTACCATTATGTCCTGGAGAAAACATACATTTCGCGGTACGCACATGTACCACTTCGGAGTCAAAGTGTTGACGAAAGTTGGACTGGACCGTGACAGGCAGTATGGTGTTAACCGAGCCTAATGCTGACTGGAATTTAATCTCAATTCACGTTCATAATTCGACCGTTAACCCTTCCCCCATTCCACTCCCCTCCACCTAGATTCTTATATTTCAAACTGATTTCCTTTGTATTCCTTATCATATATTCCTTATTCATTATGGGCACGACATCTACGCTCGTTTATTTAAGATATGTTCACAAACATTGCGTTGCTTACATTATTCTTCTTTAATATTAATTAGAGCTTGCAAGCACCATCATGGGCAAATTGAGTTAGTTATTAATTTCATTGGTATTCATAGCCCGAACTTTATACATTAGAAAATTGCTGTTAAAGTTACGGCTCTATTTACTGAATCATTCCACCTTTAAATTTCAATTTAAATGCTGGTGTGTGACCTGGTCCACTATTGGGACTGAATCTTATTTTGAAAATTTATTAAAGGAGAAAGCAACCTTCGTTGATATTCAAAGTAACTGTCGGTAATGTTATTCATACGTATCTGAGGTCCTTTATTCCCTAGAGTTAATCTCAGTAGGAAGGGTGCAGAAGACATAATAACTTTTAGCATAGTAGTTTTGCTGCGCCGCTCTGGTTGATCTTGCGAAACTGCAAAAATTACTTACACTCTTCAGGCGAATAATACTGCAAAAAATTAAATTAAGTCCAGAATTACCGTTGTACTGTGAAACTACTGTAGCAAGCGCCCAGTTATCCTGATTCTGTCAATTAGATGGATGCACTATAGTAACACTGAACAAACAGTAATTAAGCACACGTAAAGAGATTGTACACAAGTATACAGCGAGTGTCAGTGACACATGCGACGTGCAAGCGAAGCTAGACGCACGTGTAGCCTGAATCTTGCAGCTGCCGCACAGGTGCTGTGGCCGCCTCCACGTGCCAGTGTTAATGTTATCTGTCGCAGCTGTGGTGATCTGTCAGTGCTCTCTCTCTTTTTGACAGCCTTAAATCAACAGTGCTTTATATATCACATGCAGTCGTGATTTTCAAGTGCTTAATAAACTATTTCCAGCATAACTTTAGATTCTTGCGTTCTCTGTTCATAATGAGATCAAATATTCATCTCTTGATTTTACTGAACACGCGTTACAGTATCGGAAAAATGCATCACATTTTATAAATGCTACGAAAGTTTTTTTTTAGAATTTTTGAGTTACTTCAAAAACGGAAACTTCAAACTTGTGTCATAGAAACGCAATGGTTGTATGGTGCCGTGCAAATGACGTTCCACAAATAGTGCACAGCTGAAACTATTGCAACGCACTCGGCTCGGCAACACCGAACGGCGGTTTACTGTCGCGTGACGGGTCGTTTCTGAAATGCGGAGCTTGTTCGAGTGCAAAAACGAAAAGGTTATTTAATTCCGCGAGGCTTCGGCTAGAACAATAACATATTAAAACGATTTCTTTTTCGGTATTACTTTACATTAGTGGATAGTTCCTACGGGGGCCTTAAAATTTTCAAGTACAAATTGTAAATTCATACATAAAATTCATCGTTAATTGCTTACAGATTCTTTGGAAATAAAATGGAGATGAAAATGTGCACGGAATGTCCCTTGGAAGTGTGCTGAAATGGCCCCTGTATATCACCTTACTAATTTTAAAATTTGAAACCGCATTACATTTCAACAAAAATGCTCGTCGTCGGGATTGCCTGAGTTTTTCATCACCAATTGCGTGATAAAATATAAGCGGGGAGAACTAATTCCAAGAATAAAAATTGTTATACAAAATTACTAAACATTTAACAATTGGAGTTCAGAACGCAGAACGCTAAATGACAAATCATAAAGGTTTTAAAACAATGTTCGAATGTTTCGTTCAAGAACAGACTAGATAAAGCTATGGAAAATATGTTTTCAGACTTGAAATGCCTAGCACCATATCGAACCCGGTGGAAGTCTAGTAACTATTTCAAACTATCGTTAGTCATGAAAAGATCCGGTCAAATGAGCCGATTTTAGATCTGTGAACAAGGCACGAAAAGTACAAGAATGGGCGACAGGCCACATCAGGCCTACACTTCAGCGCCGACATCACTATGTTATGTTATGTTATATTTGATTAGGTTAAAGGCTTTATTTCGTGTATGAACCTATATTGATATTAATTTTTAATTCACCCAGCGTCACTTTAGTATTAATTGCGCCGACTTTCAACGTTTATATTTTTCAGGTGATATATATTTTTCTGGTGATAACATACCATTATGCAAATTTTCCTACAACGTACCAAAAAATTCATTATTTATGCATAATATACTGAATAAATTTGATTGAATTCGCACAAGTTCATCTCCTAACTAATAGGAACGCATTAGTCCAAGTGCTCACTATTCAAGAAAAAACACTGGTCTTGGTGCTCTTGATATACTGAGGGAACTTCAGCCGCTCTCGCATGGGATGACTTCAACGGAAGATTCGAGCCTCGCCGCCGAAAAGCAACGAATTGTACAGCCTGAGGCCAAGTCATACAGCAACGGTGTTAATGTGAGTTATTTTAAGTTTTAGTTCAAACGCGATCACCTTTTACTTTTAATTGTTATCACATCTACCCTCTTCAGTGCTATTGCTTCAACATTGTATTAAGGGTTGAAGGAATGATAAATAAGGGATGAAGCTTTGTGCAGCTAGAAATGCTTCGTGCAAATAAATACTAATTAAGATGGTTATTTTTGACGCTACTTCAATAGGCACGCAGCTTTTAGCAAATAATTTCGTTTATTTGTTTTGTGTAACTACATAGAGCCTGATTTTTTCATAATTGGATGCTTGGAACTCATTAATCAACTCGATCATGGAACTCATTAGGTGCGCGTATTAATCAGAATGCTGCGACGAACGTTAATAAGCTGATTCTGTTAAAGTCTTAATTAATAACTTTATTTATTTCCGTTTTCATAAGACTGGTAACCTCTTTCACGTTTTAGAAAAGTATTCGTTATGCATAACACGCAAATCACCAATTTGAGGATTTATCTGATGATCTCATATGTAAACTCTAACTTTATCGCAATAATCTCAATTTCCTTTGAGAGAAACATCGCTGCTCCTCTCCAGGCTTAAGCACTTTATAAAAAGAATACTAGACTGGAATTTTATTTTTTAATATGCTACAAATATGCAACGTTTACATGAATGCTACTCACCCTCCGACTAATTTTTACTTCATCAGTCTGACGAAGAGCGATTATTTATACTAACGTAGAGCGATTATTTTTACTGATATGTAGGAGCAATAATAAGCTTCTTAAATGCTTCAGTTACACGCGAGAATAATCGGGAATACCAACATAATCTCACATTTTCCCTATTGATTTTGATTAGTTGAGTCTTCAGGGAAATTAAATATTGGAGAGAAATCTTTAGCCCGGAAAAATGACCCCAATGAAAAGTAAATAATAATTGTTATGTATTATTTGATAAATAAATAAAATAGGTTAAGGAACCCGGACCTCGACTGATTTAATTGGGAAACTTGTTAGTTATATCGAAATGGATTGAGGTCGAAGGTGTACTCAGTGTGAAGGCATGGTGAAGTAAAATATATTGAACTGCTTGACTTTTTCCTGTGCCTATTTTACATAAAAATATACAAATCTAGGCAAAAAAATTTGAATTATTTTCAAACATCCTCCACATCGCAGTTGGTTGTAATATTTGGGCAGATCTTGTGTGATTGTAGTCCGGTTAGGATAGCGCAAATGCAGCTAAAACTGCAGTACGCGACTACGCGCTACTAAAATGTCAATCATGCTAAATTAACCAAATAATCACCAGAATAAAGTTTGATGAAAAAGTTCGTCGTAAAGAACTTGGGTTTTATGCAGTTGTTATACAAGTTAATTGTGAAATTGTCCACCTTCAATAGAAACTTGAGTGTTTTTTTTTCAATTGATGAGGGAAAGCGATTATATTATAATATAGACAACGCGAGGACGGTTATTGATATGATATCCTCTTCGCCCCTTATTCTTCATTAACTAAATGGTGCTTCTTGCAAGAGTGATCATACTAGTAGAATATTTTCTTTGCTTCAACTTATTGTAAAAAATCAACTATGATACTTTTTTTAAATATCCCATGCATATACGCTCCTGGCAGGTCCAAATATATAAAGTATCATAAAATAATTGGCACAGTTCATTTATGGAATTGGATTTAATGCAAGCGGCTCGAAATCTGACGGGGAAAATTAACAATAACGTATAAACATTCATTGACATAGGCGATATTTGTTGCATTGAATGGAGATGAATGATTTTGGGTTATTCTCCGGAACTGAATACTTATAAATGTATACACTATTACGACAAATTCGAATGGCTTATTTTACAAGTATTCTTATTGAATGCAAGGTTTCTTCTTGCAGCATGGCGCGACACTGGGCTCGCTCATGGCCCCCAACAAGACCGACAGCTCTGATGCTCTGCACTCGACCTCCCCGTCACCGAGCACCGCCTGGGACACCTTCAGCGCCCACGTTAACTACGTCAACGCAGTTATCGGCAGCGGCATCATCGGTACGCCGGCGCCAGGGTCTTAATCACTCCTACGTAACTGACGGGACTTCTTGGTCTCCATATAGCCACTAGGCACGAATAGCATTGACGACGGTAAATGTATCCGAGATCAAAAGGCTAAGGTGCTTGCACACAGGGGCAGTAGATGCGACCAGTAAACCGTTTAAATGCTAACTGCTATTAATTACTTGCTACTGGCCACGTGTGGGGNCAGTACCGCCCATAAGCGGGCCGATATAGCGCGATAAATACTGGCGGGAAGGGGTTAAAAGTTTTACTGACCGCAACTCTTAACTCCGAGAACAAGCACCTCTAACACTTAGTGTTGAATTAGTGATAGTGACATGGAATATTAACGTATTCACCAATAATGCATTAGATAACACAACTGTGGTGGTGGAAATAATATAGACGATTCCTGAAAATGAATAGCGTAGCTAATTGACGATAATAATATAGACCACTAAAAATGATAGGTTTTTAATAATAAAATCGACAACTTTACCGATTGAGCATCTGAAGTAGTTCATTTTAATTTTCCGTGAAAGAGAAATATTTTCATATTATCTGGCTGAATATAAATGTTTCTCATTAACGTTTTTCAATAAATGTAAATTTGATCGAAGAGCCAGCAACTTGAGAGCAAACTGATGATATGAATACTTAATCCAGAAGTTGTGACAAGTTAACAAAGTTTACTACACTTCGATTCAGCGTATTTATTTGTGTAATATATTCAATAAATCATGAGTGTAAAGGCATTACATTTATAAAGCGAAATGCTCCCTAAATCATGGGATTTATTCAGGCGAGAATTTAAGAGTAGATGCGTTCCATAAATATAAGTAATGCAGTATATATTCCGATTACTATTGTTTATATTTCACATTAATCAATTATTATCAAAATATAATTATTATACTAGCGCATTTGTCTGCATATGCCGGTATTGACACTGACATCATTTGCATCATATATGAATTGAACGAATGGAACGAACATGACATTTATTAGCTCTAGAGTTCACGCTCGTGGTTCATGTTTATTTAGTTACTTTGGTTTGCACTTGAGATCATCAATCAATAGGTTGCTAATAACAGGGTAGACTCGTGCAGTTTATTTGCAGTGCTGCTCTTAAAGAACATTGTACTGAGAAAAATGATTGGGTCGCATAGTCCATATAGTAACAACCCACAGCAAAAGTGGTTAAAGTTCAGAGTACCAGGATTGGCGCAGAGAGGCGCGGGTTCGATCCCAGCTCTGTGCGCTTCTTCATGCATACCACACTTCCGTAGCAATGCACGACATTTACGTGCTTATTTGCTCGCCCTCATGCTCCTCATGCAGGTACATCTCTCGTGCCCACCGTTCATTATCCATTCTTTCTCGTGGTACTTCATATCTCAATGCTGCATTCATTATTTTCTCTTCAAACGTGCTCTATCCCATATATCTCTTCTCAAAACCTCCACACCAGTCCATCTGGATGCCCCAAGTGCCAGTCTAGCTTTCTTATTCTGTACAACTTCAAATTTATTCAGTTACCATCATTCTACGCAATAACGTTCATTCCATACCAATAACGTTCATTCCAAACTTTTCCATGCTTCTCTTAGCACATCATATTTACTTGCTCTCACACTTGCTGCACTGCCCAGTATTCCTAACCACTGACTTGCTTTACTATAAGACTCTACGCTTTAGTTCTCTCACATTCTTTTTGGTCCACACTCATTTTGGTCACATTTTATTTCTTTTGGTCACATTCTTTTTGGTCCACGCACATTCTAAGTACATATACTATTTGTTATATCCACACACATTTCCTCGCAGGTGCCACACTCATTGAGTTGAATTTGCCTTTTGAGTTTAGAAAGATTAAGTTAATTTGTTGCATCGATGTATAATTTTAGTTTTTTTTTAAATTATATATTGTAAATCACAATGTAACTGACATCAAACAGAAGTAGGACTAAAATTGATTAAAAATTTCAATGTTACTTCCAAAATGGTTCACCGCAAGTTATATTTATCATCGCAATTATTGTTATGTTCTATTAATAATGCATGAATGAAATTGACCATAATTGATCCTATAAAAAATGCTGTTGCACTTATTCTCATTAAACACATTTGTTGTACTTCGAATATGTCTTAGCAGTTCTTGCATGTTTAATTCTCATATTTCTCAAATTTTCAAAGGTGTAAAAATTTTCAAAATATGTAAAAAGGACACAGAGTGATCGCCTACGAGATTGCCCTCTAAAACTAAAAAATGTAGAAGAA
Organism: Hyalella azteca; assembly: GCF_000764305.2. Lineage (NCBI taxonomy): Eukaryota > Metazoa > Arthropoda > Malacostraca > Amphipoda > Hyalellidae > Hyalella > Hyalella azteca. Next base: position 62,732 of record NW_025938326.1, on the reverse strand, counting down.
TTTCCCTGCCAAATGATGCTTTTTCAATTTGCGAAAAAAAAAGATTACTTCATATACGTAAATTTCCGAAGGAAATAAAGTATTCAAATTAGATGAAATAAACTGTACGTGGGGCCTCACTTTCGTCATTTCGTTCCAACTTGCTGCGGAAAAAATGACCGATGTTGAAGTTTTGGCTGTCAATAACTTATATTTTTTATAGGAAAGAGGAAAACGGCTTTATCTATTTTTAAACATCTATGAGGTGATTTATCAAAATTAGCGAAATAAGTGGAAAAATTTTCTGAAAATTATTTTTGCGCCATAATAACTTTGGTGTTTCGGCCATGCCGTTAGTGTTACGGGAATAACTTTGGTGTTTCAGTCAAGCCGTTTTTGTAACGGGAAAAACTTTGATGTTTAGGCCATGACGTTTTTGTAACGGAAAAAACGTTTCATGCCGTTTTTGTAACGGGAAAAACTTTGATGTTTCAGCCATGCCGTTCGCGCTACGCGAGGCAGGGTTGGTGCTGGGTGTGGTGGTGATCGTGCTGGTGGCGGTGGTGACGGACATATCGCTGGTGTTGCTGATGAGGGCAGGAAGGGCTGCTCGCACCAACACCTACCAGGACACTGCACTAGCATTCCTGGGGACGCCTGGCTTCATCGTGTGTGGTGGCCTGCAGTTCGCGGTGCCTTACTTGTGTGAGGATAACACTGAACTTTATGTCAGCAATTGCTGATGTGAATTGCAAGATAAAACGATATTCACTGAGCGGAAAGACCATTTATTAAAATAGATTCACGTGTACATTTCTAAAGCTGCTAATGAGTTACTACACATGAGCTGCTAATGAGTTACTACTAGTAACTAGGGTTACTAAGATTTACGTATAAAGAGTGATTAATTGATACGCATTATCCATATTCACTCACGTCTCGCTTATGACAAATAAATACTGAAAAATTTGAAATCTTTCTCGTTGATTGTCAAATCCTGATTATTGTGTAAATTAGTTCATAACTGAGAGATTCTAGTGAATGCTTGGTTTCATAATTGTATTTTTTTTGTTTCATTTGATCTCTTTTTTTGAGGTTTCATTATTGGTTATTCAGAGTTGGTATCTGTAACCAGAGATCTCTCGCTTTCAAACTAATTCTCAGTTCTACGTATCCCAAAACATATTCGTATAACTAATTAAGAAAAATTATATGTATTGAGTCTGGTCACGAATAGAACATATTGATTACTTCAAGCATCCAATTTAATAGGCTTTTGCAAACGAGTTCAGCATCCCAGCTATGACACATAGCATCATCAGCCTTCTTACAACGTCGAATTGCAACTTATAGCTGTCTTCATTCTTCCCTTAATCTTAATTAATACAAACTTCTGGCTTTACCAATGACAAAATTGGAAAGAATGCATTAATCTAGCCTTGATCAGTGAATCTTATTGCTGATTTTTGTGTGAATAAATTAATTTATTGTTCAGCGATGATCAGCTACAACCTGGTGGCGGGTGACGCCCTCCCGAAGGTGTTGCAGAGGATGGCAGAGCTGAACCCTCACAGCGTCTGGCTGAGCCGCGAGCTGCACATAGCGATGGTGACTCTGCTGGTGACACTACCCCTGTCATGCGTGAGGTGAGAGCGACAGCATTATAATTATCGTACAAATATTTTTTCAGTTTAAAAATTTTTATATCATATCTGCCAAATTTACAAACTTAACTCGTTAATTTTTGATAACTATAACTAAAGATTTCATTTCTGACTAAGATGATAATCGTTTCCACTGTAAAAGTGACAAAACAAACCGTACGGATACATTAACTGCCCTTCAATATACCAGCGTTTAATTGTTGGTGTGTTCGGCGTTAGGAGCATCAAGACGCTGGCACACTCGGCGCTGCTGTCAATTGCCATCCTGGCAGTGCTGGCCATTTCGATTGCCCTCAGAGTCCCGGTCATGACGGAGCTAGAGTGAGTGATGAGGTCTTTCATTAGTTATAGATCTGTATAATATCTATCAATTACAATGATATTATATTATGTTATTATGTAATGCTAATACGTATTTTACAATGTTTGAATTAAAAGTGTTTTTCACGCATGCTTCCCCGTCATGACGGAGCTAGAGTGAGTGAAACGGTCTTTAGATCTGTATAATATTTATCAATTACAATGATATTATATTATGTTATTATGTAATGCTATTACGTATTTTACAATGTTTGAATTAAAAGTGTTTTTCACGCATTCTTTAAATGGACATCAGGAATACTAGGAGAAATAATCAATTCATGTGCGATTAGACGAAATGTTTTCGCATCATCACTATTAAAAACGCCTTAATTAGGAGCTGAACAGTTGACGTTGGAGAATAATGATTACACCTCAGATTTACTCTCTGAAGATAGCGATGAGGGCCAACCTTTAGGTTTATTATTGCCTCGGGCCTGGGTCCAGCTCAGGCCATCGTAACGTTCGGCTTTGGCATCCATCAAATTTCGTTCTCGCTCTACCGATCACTTGATGAAAACGTTCAGCGATGGAACGAGGTTTGAACATTAAATGAATTGAAATAATGACTCATGTTGGTCAATTAACTTGTGAAATCAAAGGTGATTAAGCAACAGGAATTAAATTAAAGACAACTTGAAATCATAGACTAACTTTTTCGTTACTCAGCTGTACAACATACAATAATTTATCGACACCTTCGGAGCTGTTATAAATGCATTTAACGAATTTGTACACAAATTTCACATGTAAAATGCGTTAAATGCGGCATTATATTGACTATGTTCCACATTCTGATTGCTATAATTGAGTTCAATATTTCAGACGACACACGCGTCGCTGGCCGCGTCTGCTGGGCTGTGCATCTTCATCGCGATCGCTGGCTACGTAACGTTTGGCAAATTCACGCAAGGTTCCGAATTTTAAAATTATTTTTGCTATTCCTAGTTAAATATTTCATGCTTTTTGAAAAAATTTCCCTAGAATGAATGGGATTGTTTGTGATATTTTTAAGGAAGTTTACAAAATTTTAGATATGTTCTAAAATGAAATAGAAAATTTTGGAAATGTCGCTAGAGTATTGCAGACAGTGCCCCTCAGCTAGCCGCCTGATTGCTTGAATTATTGTATGTAAATCGAGTCATATAGAAAAACCAATGCTATTAAAACAAATTTAGCCCACTGCATTTTTCAGTCTTATATAATGAATGTGCTATCCAATGCTATGAATGACAAAGGCGGCTACCGCGAATCTAGTTGTGATGTGATATTTCTCTCGAATTTTGTATCCAAATTTATTTACATGCATCGTATATTGAGCTTTACATCGTATATAGAGTTTAACTCCTGAAGAATGGAACATTGTAGATTCTGAATAAATAGTTCGGACTGCTTGATGCACAGGAGACCTTCTGGAAATATTCTAAATAAACAGTTCTAAATAAACAGTTCTAAATAAACAGTTCTAAATAAACAGTTCTAAATAAACAGTTCTAAATAAAAAGTTCTAAATAAACAGTTCTAAATAAACAGTTCTAAATAAAAAGTTCTAAATAAACAGTTCTAAATAAACAGTTCTAAATAAACAGTTCTTAATAAATAGTTCTAAATAAACAGTTCTAAATAAACAGTTCTAAACAAACAGTTCTAAACAAACAGTTCGGACTGCTTGATGCACAGGAGACCTACTTGAGAATTACTGCTGGCGCGACGACCTCATGAACGTGATGCGATGTCTCTTCGTCTTCACGGTGCTCTTCACATTTCCCTCTGAGTGCTTCGCTGCCAGAGAGGTCATCGAGACCTCATTCTTCGGGTACACGCGTTCCGAATAATATATAATTCATAGAAAATTTCGCTTTTCATTACTTCATATTGCATAAGCATGAAGAACATGAATTGCCATATGGATCGGACTTGACTACTAAAATCACGTTTTTTCCTTGCTCAACAAATTTCAAAATATAAAATGGTGCCAATATGAAAACTCACAGTTGCATTTTGGTAAAACCATCGAATTTTTATGTCGGTTTCAATGCAGGAAAAGCCAGCCGGCGTCCACACTTCGTCATTACGGGATTTCCTTGGCTTTGGTGGTTTCGGCAATGCTGCTGTCATTCAGCACCAGATGTCTCGCCTTCGTGCTGCAACTTACCGTAAGTTTGCTGTAAACTTCCAGCGTTTACTTGATTTAGTGTTGATTACTCAACTCATAATCATCATTATAAAACTGTTTCTTAACAGGAGTATCATCAGTCTAGGAGGTCGGACAGTTCGACGTCTAGAGTAGGTCAAATAGGCATAAAATTAGGCTCGTTATTAGACATTTATAGTATTTGATATTCCGATTGATAACTGCCTGTCAAGCCTGTTGTCTCATTGACAACAGTCGAAAATTTTGGTTATGTATACGCGTTATTTTCTGGCTGAACATTTCGTCGGCGGATAAGACATGTCTATCTACACTTCCAGTTTTACTTAAGACTTTAAACTAGCATCAACTTCTGCACGGGCCTATTTTCACAGAGATAATTTGAGCTCAACGATGGCTGACTCGTTAGAGGCAAAACAAACGATCCTATTGCGTTATCTTTTGTCTGAAAACTCTCGATTTGAATTGAAAATTTTATTTGATAAATATTTTTCTTAACCTAGTTTTACATTTTTAGCGCATTTTCTCATTTATGGAAAAAAGGGCTATAGAGCTTGTCATGTCCGTCCGTCCGTCTGTCCGTGACCTCACGGACGGACGAGAAAATGCGCTCTTTGTCAGTCACTGCAATTATTACACCTCAGATTTACTCTCTGAAGATAGCAATGAGGGCCAACCTTTAGGTTTATTATCGAGCTATGATATGAATTGTATGCTTATGAGGTTTGTGTCAGAGCTCATTATATTAAGTTATACCTGAGGATCCAGTTACACGAGTAAGGTCGTTGAGGATGAGTAAGACTCATGTGTCTGATAACATCTCTTATATACGAGGTGGTTACGAGGAGTACGATACAGAGGTATAAGCTACAGCGTCGACTGTAAGGGTACGCACACAGTGAAAGCAGATTTGCCCGCGCGGGCAACCTGCTCCAACCTGCCACAAGAATGAACATAGGATAATAATGTAAGTGTTCACAGTGAAAACCTGTACGAATAGGCTTTTGTATTCTTTGGTTTCAGGCGCCAGCCTGAGCAGGTAACCAGCACGCTGGCAACCTGCTTTCACTGTGTGCGTACCCTAAGGTCGGAGAACTCAGCCGACACGTTACATCGCGGAACGCTTATCAAATACTGCGGGGGGCCTTACTTAAGGTTGCTAGCCCTTATATAGCATTCGCTTCCGCGCACTACTATATAAGGTCTTGATCACGTGATCTGTCACGTGTCTTCCAGATGCTGACTCATGTCATCAATGTCCATCAGTCTCAGGTCAAGTGAATATTACGCCCCCAATTACATACAATTATAATGATTATAATGAGACGACTGATTGACACCGGACATTTGTTCATTTACAGTGGAGTGACATTTAGCAGCCTGCACATGCTTGCCTCGGGCCTGGGTCCAGCTCAGGCCATCGTAACGTTCGGCTTTGGCATCCATCAAATTTCGTTCTCGCTCAGAGCTATGATATGAATTGTATGCTTATGAGGTTTATGTCAGAGTTCATTATATTAAGTTCTACCTGAGGATCGGGTTACGTGTGTAAGGCCGTTGAAGATAAGTAAGACTCATGTGTCTGATAACATCTCTTATATACGGGGTGGTTATACAGGAGTACGATACAGAGGTATTAGCTACGTCGTCGACAGTAAGGTCGGAGAACTCAGCCGACACGTTACATCGCGGAACGCTTATCAAATACTGCAGGGGGCCTTACTTAAGGTTGCTAGCCCTTATATAGCATTCGCTTCCGCCCACTACTAAGGTCTTGATCACGTGATCTATTACGTGCCTTCCAGATGCTGATTCATGTAATCAATGTATATCAGGCCAAGTGAATATTGCATCCCAATTGCAAACAATTATAATGATTACAATGAGACGCCAGATTGACACCGGACACTTGTTCATTCACAGTGGAGTGTCATTTAGCAGCCTGCACATGCTTGCCTCGGGCCTGGGTCCAGCTCAGGCCATCGTAACGTTCGGCTTTGGCATCCATCAAATTTCGTTCTCGCTCTACCGATCACTTGATGAAAACGTCCAGCGATGGAACGAGGTTTGAACATTCAGAGAATTGAAATAATGACTCATGTTGGTCAATTAACTTGTGAAATCAAAGGTGATTAAGCAACAGGAACTAAATTAAAGGCAACTTGAAATCATAGACTAACTTGATCGTTACTCAGCTGTACAACATACAATAATTTATCGACACCTTCGGAGCTGTTATAAATGCATTTAAAGAATTTGTACACAAATTTCACATGTAAAATGCGTTAAATGCGGCATTATATTGACTATGTTCCACATTCTGATTGCTATAATTGAGTTCAATATTTCAGACGACACACGCGTCGCTGGCCGCGTCTGCTGGGCCTGTCTCTTATACACATCTAGATGTGTATAAGAGACAGGAATGGAGATGAATGATTTTACGTTATTCTCCGGAACTGAATACTTATAAATGTGTACACTATTACGACAAATTCAAATGGCTTATTTTACAAGTATTCTTATTGAATGCAAGGTTTCTTCTTGCAGCATGGCGCGACACTGGGCNAAAATTTGGTTATGTATACGCGTTATTTTCTGGCTGAACATTTCGTCGGCGGATAAGACATGTCTATCTACACTTCCAGTTTTACTTAAGACTTTAAACTAGCATCAACTTCTGCACGGGCCTATTTTCACAGAGATAATTTGAGCTCAACGATGGCTGACTCGTTAGAGGCAAAACAAACGATCCTATTGCGTTATCTTTTGTCTGAAAACTCTCGATTTGAATTGAAAATTTTATTTGATAAATATTTTTCTTAACCTAGTTTTACATTTTTAGCGCATTTTCTCATTTATGGAAAAAAGGGCTATAGAGCTTGTCATGTCCGTCCGTCCGTCTGTCCGTGACCTCACGGACGGACGAGAAAATGCGCTCTTTGTCAGTCACTGCAATGAGTACTGATCTAATTATCGTTCCAGGGTTTGTTCTTCATGTGCCCTCTCGCGTTCATGCTACCGAGTATTTTGTTCATCAAGTCGCAAGAGAACAAGACGTTCTCACGGCAGAACGTCTCCGCCCTCCTGGTGCTGACATTCAGCATAATTGCTACCATAGCAGGCATCACTACCTTGATCTCAGACTACGTCACACTCAGTACTTGCTCAGACGGTTTTCAGATGGACTACTGCTTCACTGAAGTCAATGGTACTAAAGTACCAATCAAATTCACATTCCTGGGCGTCGACTATTGACCAGTAGGTAGGTTCAGTGGCGAACGCAGTTGTCATGTCGGGGCTGAACCGTTTGCCCTTCTAGCTGGCAGCTGCAAGTTGCTGAAGCAATTAAATTTCGGTTATTGAACCTAGGAAGCTGCTCAATTGTTATTTGTTCATGGTCCATTACCTGGGCTTTGCTTATTTACAATTATGGATTTGAAACAAAAGAAACATAAGCCTTATTGGGTTTCGTACTATTACAATGGCAGGCGGTGGCTTGTGAAATGTTCAACAAGATCCAGCCGTTGAGGAACGCTGGATAACTGATAATTTAGACTTCGATTAAGAGAAGAAAATGTATCGCAACCTATTTATCAAAGTTCATCATTTATCCCTTGCCCGTTCTATCCCACCTGCAAAACAGAGAAATTGTTTAAATGACAAAAACAAAATAAAAGCGTTTCCCCATGGTTGAATCGTTTCCCCACCATATCAGCAGCCTGAGATTTGTACGTTGCACATCTGCTGAAATGTTCCAGCATTTTTTTACGAGCGAGAACTTCTGCTTGAAGATTTTTGATCTTCGAACATGGTAAACGGTGAACTTTAACTACGAGAATGTTCTTGTTTTTGAGATCCGCCTTTATTACAAATGTCGAGTGTTAATAAAATCTTATTGCTTAATGTTAGAATGCCGTAGAACTAAAGGCCAATTCCGTGTTATGGAAAACGGAACATTCCTTGAGTTGTTTGCATTCCGGTGACATTAAAATGAGATTTTTCTGATTTTAAGATTTCTATAGTTATGACAAGTAATTAATTTTGATTGCACATAATTAGGATTCAAATTGGTCATGTTTCAGCCTCTCATGATACTAATAATCACTGAATAAATAACTCGGCGAAAACATAGAATACGAAATAGAATATATATATAAATTACTTGTTGCCATTACCCTATATTTTTGTATATGTTAAAAATATCAAAATAAAATAAATATAATATAATAATATAATAAAATAAATATCTCATGATCTGTTACTTTCATTTCCAAGCTATCGTAGCAAATGATCCGCTGATGTTTAGTGAAAACATTGCATTCAATTCAAAGTTAAGATTAAAAGTATAGAAATACAGGGTGTTTCAGAATTAAGTAACCCTTTTAATTTGGTAATAAATAAAAAACTAAGAACGTTATGAAGTTGAAACTTGTTTTATTTAAAAGAAGAACATTTTTATGGTAATATTGTATCATAGTT
>NW_025938326.1:12937-53272 GCF_000764305.2 Hyalella azteca | reverse complement strand
AGTCAATGGTACTAAAGTGCCTATCAAATTCACATTCCTGGGCGTCGACTATTGACCAGTAGGTTCAGCGGTGAACGCAGTTGTCATGTCGGGGCTGAACCGTTTGCCCATCGAGCTGCAAGTTCCTGACGCAATTAAATTTCGGTTATCGAACCTAGGAAGCTGCTCAGTTGTTATTTGTTCGTGGTCATTTACCTGGGCTTTGCTTTTTTACAATAATGGATTTGAAACAAAAGAGACACAAGACTCGGTATCATGAACATTCCAATGGCAGGCGGTGGCTCGTGAAATAATTCAACAAGATCCAGCCGTTAACCGCGTTGGTGACATACGATGGTTGATTACAATTACCATGGTACATACAATGTAAAAAGTCGTGTATATATAAGCGGATTGGGGGCCAGGTTAGTTGTGTGTTACTGCAGTAAATTGTTCGACGATATCCTTTGGAAAATTATTTTATTTTGCCTGAATGTATTATGTTAGAAAATGTTTCAGTATTTATTGCGCAGTTAGGAAGAACTTAATCAGAAGAATGCATGCAGATTGCTCGAGTCGAAATTATATGAATATGACACTACTTGATCTCTTGCAGATAGTTGAGAACTTTTTAGAGAAATAATCCATTTATCTTAACTGATAATTTAGACTTCGATTGAGAGAAGAAAATGTATCATAAACTATTTATCAAAATTCATCATTTGTCCCTTGCAGTTCTATTCTACCTGCAAAACAGAGAAATTGTTTAAATGACACGAGAACGTTTCCCACCATATACCTAAGATTTCTAAGATTTGTACTTTACACATTTGAAATTTTCCTACATTTTTTACGAGCGAGAACTTCTGCTTTAAAATTTCTTATCTTCGAACATGGTGAAGGGTGAACTTTAACTATACGGTAATGCTTTTGTTATTGAGATTCACCTTAATTGCCGATTTCGTTTCTTAATTAAATCTCGTTGCCTAATGTTAGTATGACTATCAATTAACTAAATGCCAATTTCGGGCTATAGAATACGAAACATTCCTTGAGTCATTTTGCATTCCGGTGAAATTAAAATGAGATTTTTCTGATTTCAAGACTTGTAAAATTATTTCAAGTAATTCACATTCATTATGTCACATAATTGCTATTCCAAGCTAAGTGACTACGTATTCTCGTATTTAAATACGCTTCCCAGTCTCCCATAATACTAATAATCATTGAATAAATAACTCGGTGAAAACATAGAATATAAAATAAAATGTCTTTAAATTACTTGTTACTGTTACCCTATATTTTTGTATATGTTTATTATACATTGATCTTATGACCTGTTACTTTCATTTTCACGCCATTCCAGCAAATGATACGCAAATGTTTAGTGAAAACATTGCATTCAATTCAAAGTTGAGATTAGAGGTATAGAAATAAAAATAGTTGCTTGAAATAATCTCAACAGATTTTATCATTTCATACAATTTGAAAGTAGAACTATCATTTTTAGATTCTCAGTTGGGCAACATCTCGTCGAAGAACGAGATGTAATTTTTTTCGAATATAGAAATTTGCTGGATTGGCAGATACAAAAATTACTGAAGCTCACGCGCAAAATAAATGTTTTAATATTGAGTTGTGGCTCGTGAGAATAGTTTTCAATATTTAAGAGAGTTTATTGACTTTAATTGTGCATAATAGTCTAGTCCCTGTATTATTTTACTATTATTTTGCCGAGCAGTCAAAAACTATCGCTATTGCACCAGTCATTTTGCTGTACAGTCGAGTCATTGCATTGACTAGTATTTAGCTGTGCAGACAAGTTGCTACATTACTTAAAGAATAATCTAGCAGTCTAGTCAAGTTGCTACATTACTTAACAAGTAATTTAACTGTGAAGTCAAGTTGTTACACAACTTATAAAGTGGCTGTTCGATGCAAAATGGACGACATTCAACAGGTGGCACCTGTGGATCGCAGTGACGTCAGCTGATCGGAAGCTGAGGCAGTCCTACAGTTGGCGTCAGTGTGTCTGTGGCTGCCGAGGTGTAAGGTTAGTGTAGCTCTATCGGCATCCTGCTGAGATAATGAAAAATGGGGTGAAAGCATTTTATAGTAATGAAGGACTTGAATTTTTGAAAAATAATTTAATTAGAGGGGTATAAACTTTAAAATTTGCGGGAAAAAAGCTCCATACTCCTGACCAGCGCCAACTATGTCAACTCGATCGTTGGCAGTGGCGTTATAGGCGAGTTATCCCAAATACCATCATGTCTAGTAGAGAGCTACTGAACAGCTGGTTTATGAATAAGTTTCCTTATAAAGCATCGTTGACGCTCCGAGTATGAACGCCTTCAAGAACAGACTAGACGAAGCTATGCAGGAGCATATCATGCATGATATGTTCAGTCTTAAAATGCCTAACAAATTACGGACCAGGCAATAAGTCCAGCAGCTATCTCAATCAATCGTCAGTTATGGAAAGATCGCGTTCCAAAGGCCGGATCCCTTGTGAATCAAGTCACGAAAAGTTCAAGAATCGGCAACAGGCCATGGGCCTATTTCTTCAGTGCCGACACTTCTATTCTATTCTGTAAAGAATTCTCTTTTCCAGCATTGTTCCAGAACACTTTTTACTCCTCGACAGGAGTTGCTGTCAGTGAGTTCGAGACGATATTTTTCGAAATGGCTGGAAATTTGAATAATTTGACAGAAAACATAATTGAATCGCATTTATTCAGCATGGGGCAGATCTACATTCAACTTGTATTTTTAATTTGTTAGCTTTTACGTTTGCAAAATCAATACTAATGAAAAAAGTTTGTTAACAACTTCCATAAGCAAAGATACTTGACGCCGTGCAAAATTACTGGACTATTTTTGATATCGTACAAGCTACGCGCATACAAATTAAAAATTAGATGTCGTAAAAATCTGTAATAATTTCTTCCGCGACGCGTTGATAATAATTAGTTACATTCTAAATTTCAAGCAGATGCGTTCAGAACTGAATCGTTAAATGAGGGAAATTTTTATTTAAAGGCCCTTTTTATTCTTAAAATTGAGAATGTAGTCAGAATTTGTCAAATCAAATATAAATTTATATGAATTGACAATTTGTATTGTGGGACAAGCAGTGTTTATTTGTTTAAAAAATATAACTCGGTACTCAATGCAGTGAGTGACAGAGAGCGCATTTTCTCGTCGACGAAAACATGAAGTCACGGACGGACAGACAGACGGACAGACGGACATGGCGAGCGCAATAGTAGATGTGTATAAGAGACAGGTAGCAGATACNATCTCAACTTTCCTATATACGTATATCTATTTAAATTTCTTATCTTTGTAAATACTGAATATATTAGTTTATATCTTCACAGACTACGCACATTTCGGTCGCGGTTTCGGCCGTGTTGAGCGCCGCGTTCGCTATCTCAGGCTACGTTCCGTTCACGTCATTCGTGCAAGGTTCGTCCCGTATGTCATTATCAACATATTCTTTAAACCTGTTATTGTAATTCATTATAATCCTTTAAAACTTTTTAATTCATATTATTCAATGTACTCTGACCTGTATGCTGTCAAGTAAGGTAATTCCGCAAAATTAAAAGCAAGTGGGTTGATGTTTTGGGCATATTTTTCAGTATAAATCTTTTCATGATCCAGAGTTCAAAGCATCATCATATTTCCTTAGCATTTACTGCTTATATTTTCAGTCAAATACAGTATCAATTTAAACCTTCGATTGTCATCCCATTTAGAATGAAAAATTTGTCCTATAGCGTCTGAAACGCCAAGTCATTTTATTTTGTTTTTGTATTAGCTCGCAGCTTTAAAAAAATAATTTATGCTTGATTAATAAGCCTAAAAATTAATCATCGCAGTGAAAAATCATCCAATATGTACAGTAAATCTTCCGACTGCTTAGTTTGATGCTCCATCTCAATGATCATTATAGGTTTATGCGCATTAATCAATTTTGTATTGTACGTCGCCCATATGAAGGTGACGTGTTCGAGAACTACTGCGGGTGCGACGTCCTGATGAAGTATAGGTTTATGTGCATTAATCAATTTTATATTGTACGTCACCCACATGAAGGCGACGTGTTCGAGAACTACTGCTGGCGTGACGACCTGATGAACGCGTGTCGGGGTCTCTACTCGCTCACCATCCTCCTAACCTTCCCCATCGAGTGCTTCGTGGCTCGGGGCGTCCTCGAGACATCCTTCTTCAGGTGATGTGACTTCTTTGACGTTCTAATCTCAACTTTCCTATCTATTTAAATTTCTTATCTTTGTAAATACTGAATATATTAGTTTATATCTTCACAGACTACGCATATATCGGTCGCGGTATCGGCAGTGTTGAGCGCCGCGTTCGCTATCTCTGGCTACGTTCCGTTCACGTCCTACGTGCAAGGTTCGTCCCACATGTCATTATCAACATATTCTTTAACCCTGTTATTGTAATACATTATAATCCCTTAAAACTTTTTAATTCATATTCTTCAGTGTACTCTNAATTTTTGTTCTTTCTTCTTTGCTGTAGCGAATCATGATGAAAATTTAAGGCTTGATAATTAAACACAAATTTAGCAAGCTATACAGGATAATGACGTAACTATGATGCAATATTACCATGAAAATGTTCTTCTTTTAAATAAAATAAGTTTCAACTTCATAACGTTCTTAGTTTTTTTATTTATTAACAAATTAAAAGGGTTACTTAATTCTGAAACACCCTGTATAAATGGTCTGTTGAAATAAACTCAACAGATTTTAATATTTCATTCAATTTGCAAGTAGAACTATCATTTCTACCTTCTCAGTTGGGCAACATCTCGTCGAAGAACGAGATGTAATTTTTTTCGAATATAGAAATTTGCTGGATTGGCAGATACAAAAATTACTGAAGCTCACGCGCAAAATAAATGTTTTAATATTGAGTTGTGGCTCGTGAGAATAGTTTTCAATATTTAAGAGAGTTTATTGACTTTAATTGTGCATAATAGTCTAGTCCCTGTATTATTTTACTATTATTTTGCCGAGCAGTCAAAAACTATCGCTATTGCACCAGTCATTTTGCTGTACAGTCGAGTCATTGCATTGACTAGTATTTAGCTGTGCAGACAAGTTGCTACATTACTTAAAGAATAATCTAGCAGTCTAGTCAAGTTGCTACATTACTTAACAAGTAATTTAACTGTGAAGTCAAGTTGTTACACAACTTATAAAGTGGCTGTTCGATGCAAAATGGACGACATTCAACAGGTGGCACCTGTGGATCGCAGTGACGTCAGCTGATCGGAAGCTGAGGCAGTCCTACAGTTGGCGTCAGTGTGTCTGTGGCTGCCGAGGTGTAAGGTTAGTGTAGCTCTATCGGCATCCTGCTGAGATAATGAAAAATGGGGTGAAAGCATTTTATAGTAATGAAGGACTTGAATTTTTGAAAAATAATTTAATTAGAGGGGTATAAACTTTAAAATTATACTTAAACTTCATACGTACCGGTATGGGAAAAAATTATTTAAAATGAATGAGATTTCTTTATTTTAGACCCTGGGAAACTTTATGTACAAAACGTATAAGTATTGAGTGATCAAAACGACAAATCAAATAAATTAAGTTCTCGACGAAACAGAGAAACTGACAGAAATTTTTTGGCGTGATGCTGCGAGTTTGTTTAGGATTCTTTTGAAGCCATTCAGAGGTCGGAGCGGAGCTCGAATAAGCTGCTATATTTTTTGTGGACGGAATAACGAGCGCCGCCATAAAGGATATCCAATGAAAATCGAAATAATTTCCTGTATTTATTTGCGTGTTTTATTACTTAATTCCTTTGTTGTATTTTACATCGATTTAACAGCTATTTATCAATAATTATTTAGGATCGTTTTTATTAAAGCACAATTTTATATATTTAGCCGAAACTAGGAGAATGAACTCGTGCTCGAATGAACCGAGAATTTGCGTTATGTCGTAGACTCGTGTCGATCATATTTTTTACTGAAGCGTTAAGCTGTTCGGTTGCTGCGCATTAATAATTAAGTACTTAAAACATGTTAAGAGTTCAAATTAAGTTTATTATCGTCATAAGTATTTAAAACTGTGAGTTGAAATTTAAAGGTAGTTTATTGCGTATTAAAATCTTCGATCTTCTAATGAAAAACTTTGGTTTTGTTAACATTAGCTTTGGAATTTGAACGAAAGTACTCCGATAGAGAATGAATGAATAAATGATAGAGAATGAATATATATAATTCTCAGAATTAATCAAGTGACATCTAGTTAGTGTTGAATGGGAACTTTCCTGAAATTTACATGACTGATGGATGCTACTTTTGAGTTTGGTGTTAAAGAAGGTAAAGTAATTTGAGTTCGATGAAAGCAATACTGTAACATGAACAGAAGTTCAGTAACGTCGTAATATTGTTTTAATTTAATTCATAGATAGAAAGGCTAGCTTCAGAAAAAAAATGAAAAACGTTGATAAACATGAATAGTTGTAATCCAGTTGATTCTGCAGATATATTTATTTATTTGACACTGGAGCATATATCGCGAACAAACAGCTCCGTTTCAACTTCACCAGAATAGAAACAAATTCAAGTCTTCCTATTATTGTTATTGATGTTTTAATGGGAAACACTTCTCTAATAAACAATCGTTTAGTAATGTGAGAAGAACTTCAGTAGTGTCGGTAGGCTTTATTTTAAGCTGTCTCTAGTACACTCATTTGCATGAGGTGTGATGACATCGTAGGAGGTGGGGTGACATCGTAGGAGGTGTGGTGACATCGTAGGAGGTGTGATGACATCGTAGGAGGTGGGTGACATCGTAGGAGGTGTGGTGACATCGTAGGAGGTGTGGTGACATCGTAGGAGGTGTGGTGACATCGTAGGAGGTGTACTGAGCAGACCAGCTGTCATGGCGACCCCTCTCAAGGCCCTGGAGCCCAACGAGCGGAGTTATATTTTAGAAGGAGGCGCCCTACCGGCAAGCTTTGTACCAAAGGTGAGTAAATTTAAACGTACTGATGCAAATAAATCAAAAACGTTTGATTTATTTAGCTATATTAGCTTGTTAAAGGCATTTTCGCAGCACAATCTACTGAATTTTTATCATTCTGGTTGTAAGCGAACAAATCAATAAACATTTTCTGCACAAATTTTAAAGGAGAATGAAATTTTTTCGTTTCAGTTATTGTGGAATTTATCCGCAAATTGTGTCAAATTGACAAAACTCAGTTGCAATAAAGGAATATGTGATGTTAGTTTTTCCATTTTTCTTGAAGCTGAACAAAAAATCGGTCTGATTGTTGTCTGTCAAAAGTTGTCTGATTTTCCCATGTTAATGAAAAAAATTAGTGAAAATTACTCATCAGTGAGTTCTTGCCTAACCGTAACTCATTGAAATCTTTTGTATGTTTTTTCTTTCAATGTTTTGAATGGATTTACATTGATTTCGCTCGATATTAAAAGAAAATGTATAAGCAAGTATGGTTCCACGATATTGTTAATTCGAAAAATAAATGAGAAAATCAAATTTTCTATTCCGAGATATACATAAGGGAAAAAATTTCAAACGTGTTTGTGAACAGTTTTGTGTTCTGGCTTCATGAAACCAAACTGAATATGGGCCGAAACCTAATTAAGTCTTGGACATTTGGAACCATGATTTAACTTAGTGCCATGAGGATAAGGATGGTGTGATGGACATATTTAACATTTGAATACAGAATACTCCTACAAACAATGGTAGTAACTAGCCTAGTCCAAAATACTAGCCTAACATTTAGTGTGATAAACTAAAACTTCTTAAGCTGCACTAATTTAATCTACGCATCAGTTTAAGTAAATACGCTATGTATTTTTAATTTTGATTTTAATATTTTTACACGCAAAATAGCCAAAACTCACAATATTTTAGCTCAAATTTTTAGAGAAAATAATGCCGATTATAAGTAAATGCGCTATGTATTTCAAATTTTGATTTTAATATTTTTAACAAGCAACATCATAATTGCGTTATCGTCCAATAAAGCTGACTCTACGATAGGGACATCTAATGTAATCTCGATGAGAAATTGTTTCAGCATTTCAGCTCATAGTATGCAATCCATTCAAAAATACATTTATGTATAATATTTTTCTTTGCATATTTTAGAAGCGCTTTTAATTTATCGATAGAGTCCAGGATAAACTAAAAATTTCCCATGTTCAGAATTTCATTATTTTGTGCCCATGGGAATTAATTAGTGTATCTGATCACTCGAGCATGTCTCTGTTATCCTTCGCAGGAGGAAGAATCCGTCCCTCAGTTGGCTGCTCCAGCAATTTCAGCCCCCATGGAGCAGGTCGACTCCGTGGAGGATAACAAGCGGGAAAAAAGCTCCATACTCCTGACCAGCGCCAACTATGTCAACTCGATCGTTGGCAGTGGCGTTATAGGCGAGTTATCCCAAATACCATCATTTCTACTAAAAAGCTACTGAACAGCTGGTTTTTGGATCAGTTTCCTTATAAAGAATTTCGTTTTCCAGCTCTCTCCAGTATATTTTTTATTTATTTATTTCCAGCATCAAGTATCCAGCATATTTTTTACTCCTCGGTAGGAGACGATATTTTTCGAAATGACCAAAAATGTGAATAATTTGAAAGAAGAAATAATTGAATCGCATTTATCCAGATTGCTGCAGATCTACATTCAACTTGTATCTTTAATTTGTTAGCTTTTACATCCGTAAAATCAATACTAATGAAAAAAAGTTTGTTAACAAGTTCCATAAGGAAAGATACTTGGTGCTGTGCAAAATTACTGGACTGTTTTTGATATCGTACATGCTACGCACATACAAATTAAAAATTAGATACCGGTATCTTAAAAATCTGTAATAATTTCTTCCGCGACGCGTTGATAATAATTGGGTATATTCTAAATTTCAAGCAGATGCGTTCAGAACTGAATTGGAAATTTTTATTTAAAGGCCCTTTTTATTCTTAAAATTGAGAATGTAGTCAGAATTTGTCAATTCAAATATAAATTTATATGAATTGACAATTTGTATTGTGAGACAAGCAGAGTTTATTTGTTTAAAAAATATAACTCGGTACTCAATGCAGTGAGTGACAGAGAGCGCATTTTCTCGTCGACGAAAACATGAAGTCACGGACGGACAGACAGACGGACAGACGGACATGGCGAGCGCAATAGTGCATTTTTTCATAAATGAGAAAATGCGCTAAAAAGAAAGCAAAATTACCAGAGTTTGCACTGCAGCAATTCTCACAGCCATTATAACCGCACTCTGCAGGCATGCCGTTTGCCCTGCACGAGGCTGGGCTCGGCGTCGGACTCTTGCTGCTCCTCGCGGTTGCCTTCGTCACGGACAGGTCGCTGGTGCTGCTGGTGGCCGCGGGGCGTACGGCTGAGGTCAGCACATATCAGGACCTGGCGCACGCTGCCTTTGGTCGGGCTGGATACGTTGTCTGCGCATGCCTTCAGTTCCTCTACCCCTTTATTTGTAAGTCCTTCATTCTGGTTTTAGTTGCGATGTTTGTCATCAGTTTATCTATTCATTCGTTTAGAAAATAAATGTTGTCGCAGTTCTGTTCTGTTTCGATTATTCTGTTTTCGACATTCAATCACTTTGAGTCATTAGTATTTTATTATTTTGATTTTATCATTTTGTCAATCATCGCTGTAAATGAATGATACAAATTCTCGGTCACTATAAAAATCACGAAGAAATTGTGAGAGTACAAAAATCAAAAGCTTTAAGATATCTGGCACTCTTGATGTATTCATGAGACACACAAGCCCCTTATATACTTAAAGTTTCACCGCCACCCCTCCCTTGATATCCCTTAGCCCTGATCAGCTACAACATCATCGTCGGGGACACGCTAACCAAGGTCTTCATCAGACTGGCAGGGGTCTCGGCTACCAGTTTCCTTGCACGCAGAGAAGTGATCATGATTACAGTCACGGTATTCATCACCTTCCCTTTGTCACTGTACCGGTGAGCACAGCAGGACCATCTTTCTTCTTCTGCGTAACATTAAGCTGGCTCTGTTATATATCTATGCATGATGCCATCACAAATTAACGCCTATTACCATTCATTATGGTGCAAGAAGAAAAGTTCATCCCGTCCACTAATGAGATGATCAATTATCAGCAGTTAAATTTTAGCAATGATGGTCAGAGCGCCCATAATGTCTGAGCTCGCGTGAGTTAAGCCTGTGTGTCCTAGTAAAAAATTGTTAATACTTGCTGATAATATAATTTCTAATTATCCACGTTGATTTTTGTAGATCTCTTCGTGCTATAAAGTCGTTCTCGTCCAGGCATTATTTTGTGACGAGATCGACTGTTGTGACTTTTTGTGACAAACTTTTTTCTCGTGATCTTATATTAACGGCCGTCGGATGAAGCGGGTTTCCTTGTGTATTTGCTCCAATTAATGATGTTATTTACCAGCTTATGCCCTGACGTCAGTATTTCCATGTTGTGCCGTCAGTGCTGGACATGGCTCTGAGTCGTGGAGGTTTGTTAACTCAAACTCTGCTTCAGCGATCGGCATCCTGAGTTTTGCTTTCATGTGTCATCACTCGAGCTTCCTGGTCTACGAGAGCCTTGCTAACAACACGCAGCAACGCTGGAACAAGGTCAGCTACCTTTCCTGAGTTTTTATTAAAGAGTTACTCAAGCTCTGTCCTGACTACCAGAAGTGGCCGCACTGGGTAGGGCAGATGGTCATTGGTGTTACCCTTAGAATAGAATTGTTAATACACTATTTGTCAGTTTTGAAGCATTGGTAGAAACGTTGAGAAGACAGATCTACCTATGTTTTAAAAATTTTGTCATGGTAAAAAAAATCATATTCAAGCTAATTAACTTAATTAAGTGCCTGGTAACAGTAAAAATGTTATCTATAATTTGCTGCCGATGCAATGAAAATAAACGTTCATAAAAAGTGACAACGATTAATTATTGGAAAAGAAGCAAAATGATTCATCAAAAAGTTAGTGAAAACATGAATCGATCTCTTACGTACAGCGGATTGGTTGTGGGTAGTAAAACGACTCATTAATTTATCACCATAACTGAAAATAATTATTTAAATACTAGGAAATACAAGCGAATTCAGGAAATTCCCTCACAACCGAGGTCATTGCTAAACAACACCTTCGTTGGAAGTTTATTCAATTATTTTTGATTATTGTCCTTGAGATATCCTTCTTCAGGTGATGTGACTTCTTTGACGTTCTAATCTCAACTTTCCTATATACGTATATCTATTTAAATTTCTTATCTTTGTAAATACTGAATATATTAGTTTATATCTTCACAGACTACGCACATTTCGGTCGCGGTTTCGGCCGTGTTGAGCGCCGCGTTCGCTATCTCAGGCTACGTTCCGTTCACGTCATTCGTGCAAGGTTCGTCCCATATGTCATTATCAACATATTCTTTAAACCTGTTATTGTAATTCATTATAATCCTTTAAAACTTTTTAATTCATATTATTCAATGTACTCTGACCTGTATGCTGTCAAGTAAGGTAATTCCGCAAAATTAAAAGCAAGTGGGTTGATGTTTTGGGCATATTTTTCAGTATAAATCTTTTCATGATCCAGAGTTCAAAGCATCATCATATTTCCTTAGCATTTACTGCTTATATTTTCAGTCAAATAAGTATCAATTTACACCTTCGATTGTCATCCCATTTAGAATGAAAAATTTGTCCTATAGCGTCTGAAACGCCAAGTCATTTTATTTTGTTTTTGTATTAGCTCGCAGCTTTAAAAAAATAATTTATGCTTGATTAATAAGCCTAAAAATTAATCATCGCAGTGAAAAATCATCCAATATGTACAGTAAATCTTCCGACTGCTTAGTTTGATGCTCCATCTCAATGATCATTATAGGTTTATGCGCATTAATCAATTTTGTATTGTACGTCGCCCATATGAAGGTGACGTGTTCGAGAACTACTGCGGGTGCGACGTCCTGATGAAGTATAGGTTTATGTGCATTAATCAATTTTATATTGTACGTCACCCACATGAAGGTGACGTGTTCGAGAACTACTGCTGGCGTGACGATCTGATGAACGCGTGTCGGGGTCTCTACTCGCTCACCATCCTGCTAACCTTCCCCATCGAGTGCTTCGTGGCTCGGGGCGTCCTCGAGACATCCTTCTTCAGGTGATGTCACTTCTCTGACGATTTAATCTTTACTTTCTTATCTATTTAAATTTCTTATCTTTATAAATACTGGATACATTATTTTATATATTATATTATTCTGTATAAAAGGAAAAGAATCGGCCACAGGCCACATCAGGCCTATGCCTCAGCGCCGAAATCACTATGTTATGTTATGTTATGTTATGTTATGTTATGTTATGTTATGTTATGTTATGTTATGTTATGTTATGTTATGTTATTCTGCATGGCAATTCCGTGTAGCGACATTAATTAACACAGGAGTAATAACTGACTCAAGTCCTGTGAAAGCTTATAAGCAAATTTCTTATTTTATCTTTGTAAATACTGAATATATTATTTCATATATTATAACATTCTGTATGTTATTCTGCGTAGCAATTCCGTGTGGCTACAGTAATTAACACTGGAGGATTAACTGACTTAAGTCCTGGGCAAGCTTATAATATGAGAACTGAAACTTTTCTTTAAAATATATATATATTGTATTAGGTTATCTATTGAGCCAATGTTCATCTGAATTATGCCGCATCAAAAACATATCGCTATTCACAATTCACTAAAAAACTTGAAGAAATTCAATTCTCTATTCATTCATTTAGAAATAGGATTAACTAATTCCTCAAACTAAAATTGCATAATAAAAATAATAAATAATTATTAATATGCAATCAGTTTACGGGGTATTATTAAGAGTAAAGTGAATGCGATATGAAAATGAGTGATAGAATTCTTTACTGTCGCAAGGTATTTATCTTAATCAATTAAAAACCTAATAATTAGTACGTATATCTTTTCCTGAAAATTTAAAGAATCAATTCCTTTATATGAAAACGTTAAAATTAAAGGCACAATTGTTAGTGAACCAGGCGTTGGAATCTAATAATTGATATTAAAAAGTAAGCTCATGTGTCACTGGCACCGCAGCCTGCAGCAGCCGCTGTCGTTCAAGCAACACGCGCTACGACAACGCTAAAATTGAAGGCATAATTATAATTAATAAACTAATGATTATAATCATTAGTAAACCAGGCGTTGGAATATAATGATTGATATTAAAAAGTAAGCTCTTGTGTCACTGACACCGCAGCCAGCAGCAACCGCTGTCGTTCACGCAACACGCGCTGTTGACGGGGACGATAGCGGCGCTGGTGATGCTCCTCGCCCTCACCACGGACTGCCTCGGAATGGTTCTCGAACTCAATGTGAGTAGCTCGGTGAATACATCTTTCATGCAGTAATTTTAGGTATTCATGCAGGTATTAGGTAATTTTAGGTATTTTGGGTATTCGTATTTAGGTATTCATGTAGTAATTTTCAGGCATTTTCTCTTTCCTCTTTCTGACCACTCTTTAACACCTATAGTTCTTTTCCCAATCTTCCGGGTGGGGGCTGTTCGTGTGGACGCGACATCAATAAAAAATACAGATGCTGAGTTCGGTCAATGGGTTTGATCAAGTTATTCTGAGGAAAACAATAGAAGATGTGTAGACCATTTCAAGCTGGGCGTTAATTTAATTTCTTTGACATGATGATTTGGCAGTATTTACATGAATCACATTAAATTGCGAACTCTAAATGAACAAAAAATTGGAAAACACGTTTATAGTCGGCATACCACGTATAGCATAACATAGTTATGTCGGCGCTAAGGAGTAGGCCTGGTGTGGCCTGTCGCCGATTCTTGAACTTTTTTCTATAGTCGGTGTTCAATATTCGTTTATAGCGATTGTGATTTCAATAAACTTTGGTACGATAACAAAATTGCAAGAAATTCAATAAACTATTAGTTTAAAAGGATATCTGTCAATAGGGCATCCTGGTGGCGATTCCACTAGCCTTCATACTCCCCGGACTGTCGTACATCAGAGTGCTGGAGGGCCCCATCCTTTGCCCCGAGAAGTACCAGGCTTGGGGGGTGGTGGCTTTTGGTTGCGTTGCGCTGTTGGCTGGTTTAGTTACCCTTCTGATGAACCTCGACTCATTAAGCGAATGTTCGCACGGCAAGCAAATGGAATATTGCTTTACTGATTTCAATGGCACCCTAGAACCCGTGGTTTTCTAAGTACAATCAACTTTTTCCAAAAACGATATTATGTAACATCCTTTTCTTCTAATAACCTCCATGATGCGGTTGCTGCAATGATTGTTTATTTCTATTGATACTATAATAATGGTCGCAATATGACATGGTCGAATAAATATCCCTGAGATGACTGAAGGTTTAGTCTCGTCTGCTAACATGGGGCTAATATTAAAACATTGGCTAATATTAAAACGTTAATTAATTAGTCCACGTATGGTTCCTTCATTCGGTTACAAATTTTCAATGAGCGACTCTCGTAAAAAATAAATTATCAGAACCATGTTTCAACACATCGAAAGACTGCTCTCCTTACTCTTTTCTTTTGCAACGCTGCTCGAGAAAGTATAATAGAATAAAAAAAAACTTAAAACACTGAATTAAAATCAGATGTATAATTTTTTTCTGCCCTTTTCTTGTTTTCTATCAATCAATATGACGATTTTTACACTTATTCTTAATATCGTTTATCTTTTTAAAAGATTAAAAGTCTTTGCAAATTTGAAAATGTCCCTCGCAATGTTTATGTTATGTTATTATTGATGTATATTGGAGTTTTCATTTCATTTCTAAACGCCGGGTGTTTCCATGAATAAATTCGCTCCCTCCAAACATAGGCCAAGCACTTCATAATTAATTATAGTGACAATGAATTCATGAATTTTGGCGTGACGGAAAATCATAAGTCTTCCTTGCAGTCGAGTCTTCCGCTCATAAAACACACACCGTCTACTCCCGGGTCTAATGCCTCGTTAACGTTAAGTAGTTGTGAGCTTATGACTCAATATACAGTAAAGCGAAAGATGCTTTTTCTTATAAATTCGTCATTAATCTATACTTTCTGTGGAAAGATTTAGAAACGTTTGTAGAGAGATAAATTGTTCCTCAATGTATATCGCTTGAATTGTATCATTGTGAATATTTGTGAATTAACCTAGATATCTATATTGTCTGCATTTAATCGCGAATTTTCCCATTGTTGATATACGTCAAATAGTATTAATTTATTACTATTAGAAATTAGTGTGAGCTGGTGTCCGCTCACGCTAATTTCCAGCTGGCTATATAGGGATTAAAGCATATTGAAGAACTCCTACTTATTTTGCAAGCAGACGAGTTCCACGTTTTGTGTTGTACTAATTGATAAATTATTCATTTGTGTGCAAGTATCATAGCTGACAACATCAAAATGTATTCAATTAATAGTCGTTCGTAGAGATTCTTCTTCGTTTAAAGTTGTTGAAGGCTGTCAAACAAGATTCTCAAATGTTATGTTTAAAAGTCATGATTATTCAATATTGCACGATTACTGACATGAAAATGAAAATAACTCGTCGCTGTTAAACATTATCAAGATATCTTGATTGCAGCAACCAACGTTGTTTAAGTTATACACTCATGCGACTACCGAACAGTCCGAAGTAAATAAAGAACTTTAGGCTGGTAAAAATACTTGTTATGAATATTCATTTACATTTGAAACCAGTGCATGTTGCACCAAGGATAAATGTTTATATCTATAAGGCGGAGAAGCAAAAACCAAGTATTTGAATTTGCCACTATCGATTATTTTTCGTGTCATTCCGGGGACCTTGCTTGCTATTCACGTAACTAGTCTATTGCATCCCAACTAGTCGTTCTAGTTCTAGCATCCCAACTAGTCGTTCTAGTTCTAGCATCCCAACTAGTCGTTCTAGTTCTAGCATCTCAACTAGTCGTTCTAGTTCTAGCATCCCAACTAGTCGTTCTAGTTCTAGCATCCCAACTAGTCGTTCTAGTTCTAGCATCTCAACTAGTCGTTCTAGTTCTAGCATCTCAACTAGTCGTTCTAGTTCTAGCATCCCAACTAGTCGTTCTAGTTCTAGCATCTCAACTAGTCGTTCTAGTTCTAGCATCCCAACTAGTCGTTCTAGTTCTAGCATCCCAACTAGTCGTTCTAGTTCTAGCATCTCAACTAGTCGTTCTAGTTCTAGCATCCCAACTAGTCGTTCTAGTTCTAGCATCCCAACTAGTCGTTCTAGTTCTAGCATCTCAACTAGTCGTTCTAGTTCTAGCATCCCAACTAGTCGTTCTAGTTCTAGCATCTCAACCAGTCGTTCTAGTTCTAGCATCTCAACTAGTCGTTCTAGTTCTAGCATCCCAACTAGTCGTTCTAGTTCAAGCATCTCAACTAGTCGTTCTAGTTCTAGCATCCCAACTAGTCGTTCTAGTTCTAGCATCTCAACTAGTCGTTCTAGTTTTAGCATCCCATCTAGTCGTTCTAGGTAACTATTCGTTTTAGTTTTAGCGTCCCAACTAGCCGTTCTAGTTCTAGCATCCCAACTAGTAGTTCCAGTTATTCTACATCAATTTCAAAGTTCAATTTCTAAGTTAAAAAAAGTTTCTCTATCGCTTCTTCGGAGTAGATTTTTCCGCTTCTTTTATTTTCATTGGCGCCGACGAGTTGACTTGATGCAATAGGGCGAAAACTTCGTTGAATCGAAAACTATTTAGAGAAATTAAGCGCCATTAACTATTGCAAGTCATTCACTTCAATTACGCTTTCTATGTGCGGTGATTACCTCCATGTATTTCCATCATTAAAAATGTTTTTATTTTTATGATTTATCGTAAGTATTTCGAAGTTCGTAAGTGCGTCAGCTTGGAATGGTGGATTTGAATTGTAGCTTTTCTTATACTACTTTACTACTTTTAATTCCAACCTAAAATAGCATTGTGAATTGCAGCGTGTTTAAAATACGGATAACTTGATAATTATATACTCAGATCATAGTTATCTTGTATCTTATGCCTAGAGTAGATTAATGGAGGATTAAAGTTTCATTTGGTTTGTCAAGTTGCCGGATAAAATAAAATGAAATAAAATGTGTGCATGCCGTCTTGCTGTAAAGAAAAATAATGAAATAAAAAGATCTCATAGAGTGTTTGTTGAATAGTAATTTTTGCGTTTTTGTAGTAAGTGCTCATTGATTTTAATTCAGCAATTCAATCTGTGTTGATAGCGGAAGTAGTACTTAAATTTGTATCAAATAACTCTCTTGAATAATTTGATTTTATCGGTTTTTATGTTGAAAATTTTCAGCATTTCGTTACAATTGCCGTGAGTCAAATGCTTTATTTGGTACCTCCTACTTCCTGCTTTCACTGACGTCAGCCGTACGTTGTCTAGCATCAGCTACACCCCTACGTCGTAGAAGTCAATCGTGGGACGTCTGCTACAGTATCCTGGAGTTGGTAGTCTGTGTGAGCTATAAAATGAACCATATGATGTTAGTCGTTATATGCTGTAGTTAGTTATCAGTGTAAGCTACAAATTAAGGATTTTTGTCTTTCACTGTACCCTATAGATAGTGAATACTGTGACCTATAAGATGAGCGATGTTTTGTCAGGCACTGTATCTGTAGTTAATTTGTGAGCTATAATATGAACCATATGATGTCATGATGTCCCTTGTGTCCTGTAGTGTGAGCTATAAAAAAAGACGTAATAAGTTTTACATTAAAAAGACAAAGCCATTTGAAGTGTTTCAATCTCAATTTGAGTCAGTGCATCGCCTTAATCTATAGGTATTATTTCCACATAGTCAGAGTGAAAATATATCTTAAATTATTTCAGAAGTAAATTTTAATGCAACACACGTTTAAAATGGTCGTGTTACGAACAAACAATTAGGAAAGGGGTAGCTGCGAGCTAAATTTCCTGCGATATATGTGCCTAACAAATACTCGGCAGTTCATGAAAAGGGGAAGGGAGCTCTGGTAGCCATGCAATCTCATGCCATAATGCGGGTACCGCGGGCGCATCGATCGGTTGCTCTTTAGATTTCGACCCCCTCACTCTCTTCGACGTGGGGCTATGAGCGCCACATCCTCAGGTGTCAAAGTCCTCTGACGAGCATTGTAGCATATAAATATTCCTGTATGCTTAATGACTAGCCACGAAGAAGAAGTACGTTTTAGAAGTCGTGCTCCTTTAGACTTCGTTTTTGTTTGGTGTTCGTTATTCCGGTTCCAATAAAGCCTGTACCGTGCAGCCGTGTTCTTCTCACCCTTCACGCACGTAACGTCATACATTACAAGCAGGTGTTGGACGCTTAAGGGAAGGAAATGAGTCTAGCGTTGGGAGGGAGAGCGTGAGTCTAGAACTCACCTATAATATATCTACATATATTCGGTGCATTTGAATCGTCTCCCATGGTTAAATATTACGATTAACCGGTATAAATCATCCTGCGGAGCAGGAATGCGTTTAGTGTTCAAAGGGGAGGACTCGTGTCGGGGAAGAATTGAGGGTGTAAATTGTAAAAATTTTGAAAGATTTTGAACCTGCAATTTTTAATTGAAATGTTTTTTTTTAAACAGAGGCATTGGTAAAAATATTGCGTTTAAATATTAGTATTTCACACTTGGTAAAACAACAATTAAATACTTTATTCGAGAATGAACAGAAAGTACGACCTAAAATAACGTGCAAATATTCAGAACACGATTCTTCAGTATAAGACCTACCAAATACACGGCGTGTTCTTAAATTAAGACCGTTTTGACATAGAATTGAAAAAACTATTTTTCAAAAAATAATTTATCCACTCGAAAGACCATAATTTACTCGACTTTTCTACATGATTCCCAATAATATTGAGGTATTTATCGCACCTTGGGACCAGCTTTTGTATGCCATCGTCAAAGAACCTTACCGCCTGATTAGATAACCTGTTTGGTGGAGTCCGAACGAAATTTGTAACAGTTAACGCCTAATTAAATAATTCATATACAGGATATACTATTAAACTCACACATATCTGAAATTGTTACAGCCTTTGCGCACGTGTAAAAATTGACATATTCTAGATTTTGGTGGAGGCTCTACTTGATTTATGATAGTAATCGGTTAATTAACTTATGCAGAAGCGATTTAATCCACAAACCTAAGGTTAGTACAGCTACTACGCAAGTTCAAAATTAACAATTTCCGAGGTTCGTCCGTTACGTTCGCTGGTCGTATGACGTCAGAGTCCCAGCTAAGTAGGAAGATGGGCAGAGACTAGACTCTGCCCATCTAAATAGATAAAGCCAATCAACGACTTGGACTGATCAGACGCTCTTTCGAGTTCCTAGATTTAGAAACGATGAAGCAGTTGTTTGTTGCTGTCGTGCGCCCGAACCTGGATGGATCCCTTGTGAATCAAGTCACGAAAAGTTCAAGAATCGGCAACAGGCCATTGGCCTATTTCTTCAACGCCGACACTTCTATTCTATTCTATTCTATTCTAGAGATTTTGGGAACTGTATTCGGTGGAATCTCGTATACAACTGAAGGACAAAGGCTTGCTGGCCTTACATTGACATACTATTTACAATATAGTAGTTATATTTGAATTTGATAATAATACGTAAACACGTAACATTGTCAGTTGTTGAACTGATTCAGAAACAACGTAACGCCCGTACATAAAATTATCGTTGTCACTGCGCAGTAGTTAAATTAAAAATTTTCTCGACCTTAATTGAAAACTAAAATGATTTGCGTCATTTTTCGGTTAATTACACAGTACAGGAACAAATAAACGTACATAATCGACTTTTTTTAGTTAACGCGCATATGCGAGACTAATATATTGACTGAACCCACAAGCTTGATATCTTCACAGTCGCTAGGCAGTTGTAAAATTCAAATACTTCTCGCGCTTGGTGTGGATCCAAGTTGAAAAGAAATAGCTGATTTGCAGTAGTGAAAGTGACGATTTCGTAAAAGGAAGTGTAAGGCGGTTATTTACATTTGTGAAAAGTTCAATTTAGTGGTATGGGTATAAAAGGCACTTATTCTCAATCAGGAAAGCTACAATTTTGTGCGAATTGATGCAGAAGAGGGTAGAGTCACGACCAATAGTCTGCTCCGGTTGTTACTGGACCCTGATGATATATTTTCATCTATTTTTACATAGGCCTCGTGAAAAGAGTTTTATTTATATATGTGATTTTGTTTAAGTAACACACATTTTAACGGTCTTTCCTTACTTTGTTTGGTCCTACACTCAAAATCACATCTACCAAGTAGGGTGGGGCCGTGGGGGTGGCCCACCAGGCCCAGTGGTTACAGTTCAGTTAGGAAGAGGGTTTTGGTTTTCTTAAAAGGTTGAACCTGCCGTTTCCTTTTGAACCTGCCGCTAATCTGAAAGGAAAGTTCTCGTTTTATTAGTCGATAGTTCATCTCTCGTATCAGAAAGATGATTGTAAAATTGATAACTACCTAAAATGTTGGTTTTATATTGTATGGAAATTTGAACTACCTTTTTGGAGATTCGTAGAATTCATTTATTTGGATAATTCTGGCCCCATTACGTGAGGTGTAATTCCGCTTAAGCGTCTTTGTTTTTAGGCAGATTTGGTTTTATTAAAGATTTTCTGTATATCCCATCTATATGCCATGAAAAACACTTGACTGATTTGAGTCCCGCAATACTTTATTCGATGCCTAATAACTTAATAAGAAAAACTTTACAACACTAGGTACGTCGAGAAATAGTAACGGTGTCAACTTTCATTAGAACGTAAGACCGGTCACTGATTCCAAAGAATGAGTGATTACTAGAGAGATTGGAATCTGACAAAAACTATCTTAGAAAGCTGGGATCGAATCCATATCTAACTTCCCCAGGGGGCGCTAATACCTTCGTCGGTGCTGCGCCGAAGTTCAGCTTTCCGGGGTTTGCTAACCCCCACAACTAACAGAGGCTGAAATCGTAAAGTGAATAAGGCTTGTCATGTATCCATAGGGCTAATCTTACAGGGTCGTTAATCTCGCATCTCATGCAAACTGCTGAACTGTAACTACTGGGCTAACCTATCGCGACCAATAAACATAATATGTATGCGAGATACAGGGAAAAATATCTAACATATCATCCTGAAATCTTTTTCAATTTCATTGAAAAGACATGTCGGCATATATTACGATGACATAATAGATATTTATCTTTGCGGAGGGGTGACACCGTGACAGATGTTTGCCGGACGAGAATGATCACAATGAAGAAATCTGGCGGCTGATTTAAATCTCTGTCGAATAGGTGACCGTCATTCGCAATTATTTCGCATCGGTCGTTGGGTTCTTCGCCGATTGCCATAGTCAACAGTGAACAGTCTCTAACATAATTCAATAGCTAACTTGCGTATGTGTCTGGGCTCCTCCAACCATCTACCTAGATTTAAAAAAGTTTAAATGTTTGTACGTTGTATCACCGTTGCCGTACCGGTACCGGACTACCGGTAAAACAAAAAGAAGTTCAATACTCATCGTCATCAGTCATCCTCATGCATTTGCATGGTTGAACTAGTATAGGTACTTATTAGGTAGTTCAAGTTTTCAACCATGTTCAATAATAATGATAGCTAAGTGATAACACATTGAAATATATCTGGTCTATTCATTTTATTGTAGGCACAGGCCCGCACAGCAGCAGCAGCACAGCTGTTTTTACTTTCTTGTCAACTGTCAAGTACTCAAGTTGTCACACAAAACAGAATTCTCCTGTGAGTCCTGTCATAATTTACTAACATGACATCATTCCTGGGCAAAAGGTAAGTATTGTTTCATAAAAGTTACAATAGGCAATTATAAGATTTGTTTTTTTATGTGAAAAATAGGCTCAGATTATAAGTAAATATTAATTAGCCCATGCATCAACCCTGCTGCCCTCCATTGCTGAGCCCTCAGTGGTCAGTGCCCTGCACTGACTAACTGACACGTGAGTCACGTCTGGTCTGTAAGACTGTCATAGTGTCATCGACATCAAGTGTCATGTCTTGCTTCACTAAGTCAATAACAGTAAGGAAAGCAACTTAAGCAAATGCACTTTAGATTGGAATTTTCCTTCTAATGAATAAAATCTTGCACTTGCAGATCCAAATCCATGTCAGAATGCACTCAATTT
Organism: Hyalella azteca; assembly: GCF_000764305.2. Taxonomy (NCBI): domain Eukaryota; kingdom Metazoa; phylum Arthropoda; class Malacostraca; order Amphipoda; family Hyalellidae; genus Hyalella; species Hyalella azteca. The sequence goes on along the minus strand of NW_025938326.1, from coordinate 31,038 downwards.
GAAATAAATTATATCAGTATCAAAAACTTATTACTTGATGAGTTGATGTACCTTCAAGTTCAAATAATTCAATTTTCAAACAGGTAATTAATAAGGGAGAGGGACAGGCAGAGGCAGGGTAACAAGCCTAAGGAACAGTCCTCCAACATTTTGTAGAAATGTTGTAGCAGCTAAACTAATTGAAATATTGCAAAACTAAAAATAGTAACATAAAGTTTAAATTTTTCCTATCTATGTAGAATTTTTTGTAGATTGTAGCATAAAGCAAGTTAAGAAATCATACATTTACTACCTCAAAAAAAGTGTGAAAAGTGAGATTTTGGAAGAGTACCTTTGTGGCTTTGCCAAAGTCTATAGCGAAAAAAAATTATTGTATAAAAAATTTTACTTGCATAAAAGTTGCATAAAGCCTACAGGTGTTAGCTTAACACGTTGGCCGCAATGTGCGCCATATATGTACACGCTGTACTTCTCAGAATCGCGATGTGTACTGAATGCTTTGAAGTCAACTAATGCTTAGAGAAATAGTTTTATTTTCAAATGCAAGTAATACAAAAATTACGAAATTTGTGTCCATTGATGAAAGCAATATATATATCTATCTTTGCATGAAAAGAAAATAAAATATTTTCTTATTGATCTGAAACTACAAAATTGGGTGTTGCCAACATCATTATATTTCATACCTGATTGAAAAACAATTATCGCACATGTATGACTTTCCTTCACAGTCACCAATGTATTTTTTTATCCTTTGAGTTTCACCTTTGCTACGGCACTTCCCTCATTTGATGAGAGCATGTTGTAGCATTCATGGCAGCGCATCCTGACTTTAGTTCTAGTTGGTTCAATGAAAGTGGGCTGTTCTCTTTCCCACTCGTTAATTTGAGATATACATCCTGATTTTACTCTTTCTCTGAGATGCTGCTTGTAAGTTTGTAACAGAAGCTCAAGACAATATATACAAAGAATGATCTCTATAAGGTAAATATAACTGAACTAACAATGTAAATACCCTCAATTTTATTCAGGATTATGAAAACCTGGACACCAATCTCTTTCCATAGTAATTTCCATGCGTAATATACATCGTTCACAAAAAGCTAAGAGATACCGCCGTCATACCGGTAGTCATAATGTGTGCAATTATGACTCAAAACTAATGTAGATTTCTTGCGCGCATCACTCACAGTAATAAAAGTGATAACTTTAGGCGTTTTTTTTGGCAATATGAGCCATAGATGCATGTCTTTGCTTGGTACACACCGCCCATAGTATTAGAAGTGATTACGATAGGCGGCGTGAGCCAATATGAGCCACAACAGGCATGGCTTCATTTGGTACACATCGCCAGGAATAATGACGAATTTCAACCCTGAGCGATGTGCACCAAATGCGGCCACGAATTTTACGTGACACAATGACAGAACATATCCCTGCAGAGCTGCACACAACTTTTCTCCTTGCTATCTGCCGGGTAACTGAAGATATACAAGTTTGAACCTATCGCCCGTTCGGTATTCGGGCCAAATCAGCAATCGCGGCCAACGTGTTAAAAAGGTGATTGACAGTATTTGCCTTAAAAGCTGTTTGCACAGCTCAATGAGCTCATCTCCCCTAAAAATGGTGCCATTTCCGCAAGACAGGGTAATAAGGGACACCTAAGGCTTCTGGCTAAGGCTCTAAAAATGCATTTACAGTAGAACTTAGGTTAGCAAAGGCTCCAGTTAACAAAAAAAAAAAAAACATTTAACAACAAAACAATGTTGATTACATTTACCTTGCTTAGCGAAAAAAAAAAAAAAATTCACTTAAACAAAACAAAAAATTAATGCATCATTGCTTCATTGGTCATCAAAAAATTTTGCATAGAATGTCATAGATAGATTGTGCACTGGGCAACATAGGATGAAAAGTAATACACCAAAACTATGATTTATTATGATTTAGCTAAATTATTAATATGATTTATTATGATTTAACTAAATATGTGTGCTGGTACCCTAAGTGCAACTAATTGGCAATGGGAAAGATGGGCTACAATATCAAGCCATTTTTTTGCATATCCTCCTTTTTTCAATAAATTTTACTTATTTGGTTCACCTGAACAATGAAAATTTCAAAAATGTGCCATCTTGAAAATCTATCACCTTCTATGATTTTCAAGCTACAGCATTGAGATATACTATTCCATTTGCAGAGAAAATCTCTAGAAACCATCCAAAAATTTTATTTTATGTTCAAGTTTGGATTATATATTTGAAAAAGGGGGTCAAGGGGCAGGGAAATTGGAAAAAATGATCAGACGGATTTTAGATATGGTCTTTATGAATCTAATGATATGTCTCTCAATGTTGTGGCATTGATTTTGTCTTGTGGTACTGTAAGTGTTTATATGTATCACCTAGTAATTTATTATTGATATTTTCTGCTGTGCTGTAAATATCAATTAATAAAAGGTCCATTTATTTCTTCAGGATCAGGAAAGTGGTCAACTATGCTGCTCTTGATCAAGATACAGACATCAGTGATGGTGAGTTAAACAAATAACTTTCATACATGAGCTATAATGTGCTTGCTGAGGCTCTTCAATCATTTCTCATTTAAGATGGATATTTATTGAGGTTTTTCTTGCTGTTGCCTTACGTTTGGAGCAGACCCTCAGTGTGCACTAATGTGGAGTGCTAGCAAGAAACATTCATATTATCAGCTGTCATGTAATGGAAACAAAATTATTCCTTTTGATGGAAAAACTTGAACACAGAAAATAATGCTTTTTTATATTCATCAGTGCACAAAAAAGTTATCAGAGTGAAAACCATAAAGACCGTGGGATCCTTTACAATGCCAGCCTTTAAGTCTATCATGCATGTCCTTGATTGAGTAATCTGGCAACCCTAATAAAATTACGATATTTCAAAATTTTCATGGAATCTAAGGCAAAAATGAGGCAAGCTGTATCTATGTAACAAACTTCAGAGAATGGATTGGATTATCATGTATTACTTGGATGAATATGTTTGGTTCTGAGAAGAATGAATGGTGCTTAGCCTGAGTGAATGGTGCTTAGCCTTAGCATCGTATAAATGTTATTACATTTGTCATCAAGGAACTGGATTACATTAGTTATCGTTTTGAAGCCCATGCTTTCAAAAATGCGTTGTCAACTCCAAACAAGCTTGTAGGGATTAGTATTGTTTGAAATGAGGGTAAGGAGCTGAGTCAGGATATAGGGCAGTGGTTTATTTTCAGTCTGCAGTTTATGGCATGTTTTTAGTAGTTTGCATTCATTTTAATCTTCTACTTTGCTTGGTTAAGAAAAAATTTATACCTCAAAAGTGTTCTTTTAGAAATTAGTAAAGTATTCAGTTTTTAAGTAAAAAGTAGTTTGTAATGTAATTTAGAAACTTAGGTTATCTAAGCATCACTGTCAGCAAAGCATCCTGATAAAATTAGTCTATGAGGTCCTCAAATATTTGTATGGATTAACTTTCAATTAATTATTCATTTGAATATTGTTCCTTGTTTATCCCCTGCATTTTGTGTTGCAGAGGATGAGTTCTCTGGGTTTGTTGTAAGAGGCTGTTACAACCTGGACAAAGAGAGCCCTGCAAGCCTCAAGAATGACAACAAGACGTCTGTCTGCTTTACAAACAAGCTGAAGAAGATGAGCCGGAACATTGACTCGGCTAGTAAGTGAAATTTTCAATAATATTGTTGCAGGGTAAAATGTGGCTACATTAGCTAATGCTGAAATGCAATAGTCTATTGCATTTCAATAATGGATTTGCAAAGGTTAGGACTATTGAAATGCAATGGATTATTGCATTTCAGCTTACAAATTAAGAGGGAAGTACCTATTTCTATTATAGAGGTACTTTCCTCCTAATTTGTAAGCTTATTGACAGAGAGCATTTCAAACGTTGAATTGTTTGTAGGAGAGAATCTGGTGCTCAAGCTTGAGGAGGGCAGTGACAGTAGAGGGTCTCGGTTTGAAGCTATGTTGTGAGGAGATGGTGGTAGGGGGTGCCGAGATGTGCAGGAGTGGGAGTCGTTCCAGGAACTTGGTTGCAGGACAGAGGAGGGAGATGAGGGATAATTATTGAACTTTTCCAGATAGCTGGAATAGAGGCCATGGAAACTGAGATGTTAGAGAGGTGGCTAAGGAATTGAATGTCACGGGTGCCAAGGCGCCAGAAGTGGAGGACAGTCAGGCCGTCTCGACTTCGGCGGGTAAATTGCTGTCAGCTCTGATGACGAGCTGCACCATGTCAGTAGTCATGAGGAAAATCCCTGTCGAGGGGATGTTCTGCCCAAATCCTATGCATAAGGTGGCGGATGTAGGGGCTTCGGGTGTGGGGAACAGTGGAAGTGAAAAGTTTACAAAAGGCGATGGATATCATGTGCTGTGAGGAGAGGGAGGTGGGTGGGCAGGAGCGTTCTCCGGCTCGGAAGCGCAGAAGATTCCTAGTTTTTGACTGGTGGGCGTGTCTGTTGCATGGCGGGAGATGCGTCCGCAAGGCCTATCTGGCATAGGCCTGTATAAAACAGAAATTTCCAAGTTGAGTTCTCAAAGCCAGGCATCGTTGGAGTTACGCGCTGTGATGCCATCTCGCTGCTCGATAAGCAACTGGGTGCCAGGTTTGACTGAGGAGTCCTTCCATAATCCGGCCGTGATGTGCTGCTTAGCCGCTGCAGCCAAGATCAGAGTCGACTCACCTCCACACGAGGCGGGGGGAGGGACCGCCTCAAGCGCTGCCTCGACTGTGGCCGTGAAGGCGGGCCAGTCAGCTTTCTTGTAGTTGACAGATGAGCGGGCATACTAGGGAGCAGGGGAATTGTTGACAGGATTTAAATGGATCAAAATGCGTAAGTGGCCGTAGTTCAGGGCAACTTGAGGAGCCCATGTTATGTTAGGAGCAGATGTGCGTTAATGATGACAAGATCTGGTGAGTAGGGCGGGGGACATAGAAGGAAAGGCAGGTCTGCTAGTCTTTATTGAGGATTGTGAAAGGGAGAGCTAGAGATGAGACCATCAATGGTGATCCCTCTCGCTGCAGCTCTCTGATCTTCTGTGAAGGAAAACCAAGAGGGATGATGGGCGATAATTTAATTAAAGTCACCCAAGATAAGACAGTCACCTGTCATAGTGACAAGATTCTAAATATCCCGGAGGGCAGGAAGAGGCAGTTATGCTGAAACGATGTATGATGCCCTACAGTAGGAGTATTGGAAGTTAGTTTTTTCGTTCTACCAAGCTTTTAAGCCACGCTCCTGCGTATTTTTTGTCGATTTTATTCATTACTTTAACTGATTTTTGGTTTATTCAGCCCAGTTGCCGTCATTAGAAAAGTTATTATATACACAACCTTTTCACGATTATCCAAATACTCGTGAATATTTCATTCTCAAACATTGCTGGGAACTAATAAAGTTTTCTGGGGTTTGCTAACCCCCACAACTAACAGAGGCTGAAATCGTTAAGTGAATAAGGGTTGTCATGTATCCATGGGGGCTAATCTTACAGGGTCGTTAATCTTGCATCTCCCGCAAAAGCGCCACAAAATGGCCCATGTCCTATTATCTTTGCCCCACTAAAGGCCATTATTCTGCCTGTTGAAAATCATCCTTTCTCCTTAACCATCTTAGCCTCTTAATTCCAGTTGAAGAGAATTACCAGGTTAAGGCTAGAGAAGTTGTTGTTGACCAGCATGTTGTTGCTTACGAATGCTGTGCGCATTCAAGAAGGCTGACAAGAACGACTAGAAACTTACTTTATTTTTTCTTGATTACTATAGTTTAACTTCAAAACTTTTTACTGGTAACCGTAAAATAATTTATCTATACCCTGGAGGCTCCGAGTATGAACGCGTTAAAGAACAGACTAGACAAGGCCATGCATGAGCATATGTTTTAGTATTGAAATGCCTCGTATCCTGCGTAACTACTGAAATCAATAAACGATTTTAAACCTGCCATTCGTTGAAAAGATTTGATCAAGAAGCCAGTCATTCAGATCTTCGAAGCAGTCAAGAAAAGTACAAGAATCGGCGACAGGCCTATCCAGACCTATTCTTCAATGCCGGAGATGGTACTATAGGTACTATACTGGTCTTGAGATGGCAGAAGCAGCTATCGAATTGAATTTTATTGATTTTTTAACCCTAAAAATGAATGTGAAATTTTTTTATTTTTATCAATTGGTTAATTTAAAATTTAGAATAAATGAATTGTAGTCATAAAAATTAATTTGTAATTTTGTATGCTGCAATCGGACTAATTTTGCAGGTGATTATGAAGTCGCATCAAGCGATGGAGACGCGCTCGAGAGCTCGTCGGGATCTACAGCTGGGCGGTTGTCGGTGCGGGACAGGCTGTTTGAGGCAAGTCTAGTGTAGGTTGCTTATATTAGTTCTCTGTCAGGCTATTTTTGTTAGAAGAGTTATAAAATCAAGCTCGGAAAATATCATGACCGACAAATATGTACCTTAGATGAAGACAGACTTTGGTTGAGGTATGAGCTACTAACGAGGGCAAACACTAGTTATGCATTAAATTGTGTTAGCTTTAATTTTCGTGTCCAGTTCTTGACTCGTGATAAAGACTCCTGAAGCTTGGTTAACATTCAGGCTTCAATGTGGGATATGGCAACTTGATAAGTCAATAATGCCGGTGGGTTTTGGTCCAGAATGTAGTAAAGATCACAGGCCATTGGGAATCCAATGTAAGTATTCATACGAAAGTAATAATCTTCAAAAGTTTGGTTATCACGAGAAAGCAGGGTTCCGTCGCAAGATTAAATTGTTCTTCGTCTGAAAGTAGGTAATAATTTGGTCTAGGCTTGAGAATTACGGACGACTGGAAATAGAAATCAGGGATCTTTATCAGAAGGTATTGTTGGATGAGAAAAAAACCAGGTAAGGGTCAGGACCTGCAATAAGCATCTTGGGAACTAGCGTAGGCGAGATACTGTACAGTAAGAATACTGTTACAGCATCTGTGGAGCCAACGTACTTTCTTACAATAATGGCAATAACTAGCAGCATAAATCATACAATTATCACCCACCTAAATCTATTCAGTGCGTTTTGAAAATCGAAATTTAGCCAAAATTTTCGATTTTTGACAGAGACTCTCCCCTTAATCAAGGAAAGAAACCCTAACAAAAGAGGAGTGTAAAGTAGGAGGAAGGCTCACCAGAAAGGACAGGCAGGACAGTAAGAGGTTCAAATGCTCAGGAAAAAGTTAGAGAAGAAATGAAACCCTAAACCTCCAACTATCAGCTATACTAGACCCTAAGCAAATGACCTAAGTTAATTTAACTCAACCTTAAACGTCCCAAAATGAAGGTTATTCTCAAATATAAACTATGATGAGCCTTAATAAAATATTAAATAAATCCTGCTAGAACGACATTCTCAGAAAATAATAAGACAGTAGAATAATACCTAGTCTTAGCAAGGTTTAGGAGGCTGTAGTCGCTGAAGATGCGTAGGCCAAGCGCAGGTCGCAGGTAAGGTTATAGATGTTGCTGGTTTGGTGGCTGGTACAAATCTATGGAAAATTGGAGGGACGCTACCTGTACCTCATCACCTTGCGTTTGAAAGTGGCAATTCCTTACAATATTTCAGGTGATGAAAAACCATTTGGTCAGTAACCTACCATTTCATTATTTAAAGAAGATGACTCAGCTCCGCTAGATCGTCATTCTCTTATCAATATGTGATATAAAACGTTTAAAATGCAGAATTATTTGAGTATACATCATAAATATGCAATTTTTTGGCTATAGCCTGTTGGAAGCCTTTTATATTTTTTTACAACACAATAATTAAATAATTTGGCTACTTGGTTGCAGCGCGACTTGGCGGCAGCCGTGGAGATGTCCAGTAAGCCGGCGCTTATTTCCGACTACAATGCAGACAAGAGCCAAGCTTATTCCGCCCCACATGGTGACGATGAAACTAAAGCTAGCCACGTCGGTGCTTCATCACCGTATAAAATAAGGGAGACCAGCAAACAGAAATCTGGTGTAAATGAAAGTAATGAACAGCCTAGTGCACAATCGCTTGATCCAATTGTCGGAGAATCTGTGAAAGGTGATGCCGCAACAAATAAAGAGCAGAGTGAAGTTTCAGCTACGCCTGAAAACAACATCACCAGGAAAAGTGTCCCAAAAAAGCCGACGGTTGGCATCTCTGTGAGCTCCGACGATCATTTTAGCCCTGCAGCCACAAAGAAGAGTAACAAGAAAAGTTCCGCGACAGCGAGAAGCAGCCACAAGAGAGGGGTGGAGGCGCTAAATGGAGAGGTCCAAGCTTCAGCACCCACCAGGAGCAAGAGGGCTTGCAGAAGGGAAACCTTCAAACCAGGTGGGAAACACGGAAACTTCAATCCATTTTATGGCTAATTATTGCTTACTACCAACGTGCTGAAATACTAGAAGTAGTTCAACGCCATATTTTTAGTATGTCATGTCTAGCATTGCAGAAATTTGCTGACCTAAATTGTACTCTTACTATTGTTTTGCAACCGTAGAGTGTTAACCATTTGGACAAATCAAATTCCGCGTGCCGAATTTTTCCATGGTAAACTTAACATTAACAATGCCGCAGAAAATTTTATTTATTCTTAGACACTTATTTTTGCTGTGATTGTAGGATTTTATTTTTAAACTTGTTACATTGCAGACATCGATAGTGAATCAGAGGACTCATGGGCCGAATCAAGCGAGGACGACGCCAACTGTTCAGATCCCAGCGATTTTGAAGAAAGTCCCAAGAGTAAGAAGCGAAACAGCGTTGCTAGAATACAAAATCCTAAGGAATTGGTAAAATCTTCTGAAAATACCGTAAATAACAATACTAATTCTAACATTGTAGCAAAATCGACAAAAAATCCAGATCATGTTCAAGCGACGTCAAGCAGCCCACGTACTCAACATTTTCCGATATCAAAAAATCAGGATGTTTCCAGCACTGTGAACTGTGACTCCAGAACTAAACCTTCTAAAATAGCTTCTTTTAAGGCGTCCCGTGTTTCTGTTCCTACTAAACTTTGTGATGCTAATGAAAAGTCATCAGTACGAGAAGATGTCATCGAGTCTTGTCCTGCCAGCAGAAATAATAGTTCAGTTGTTGCTGCATCCTCCAGAAATTTACCATTTCGAAGTAGCTCGTCTCCCAAACTTGGCCTCGCACGAGCTCCCTTCAGAAGCCCCGCCATTGCTTCAAAAAATACCCCTACAAATAATTTATCAGTGAACTCCACACCCGGCCTCGGACTGCGGCTGGGGCTATCAAGACGCACCTCCCTCAAGTCACTACATCCTAATGCAACTATCAAGTGATCAATGGGCATTTAGTTACTGTGTTTATTATTGTTATAGAAAGCGTTCCTGTAATCTGACTTTTACTTGACTTCTCTGCGAGATAGTCGACATTTTTTTCATTTGTGAGAGAAAACTGACTTATTACGATTATCTTGTTTTCCTGAAAATAAAGGCCGATGACTTCGTTATTGATTGCTCAATTTTCACCTCATTCATTCATGCCAATGATTGTTTTCAGACACGTAACTTCAGTGGGTAAACCTGAACTACCATTGAAGCAAGCCTGCTCTTGTTTCCAGATTATTCCAATTAGCAATCTTAGGGTTAAGTCAATTTTTCTGTGTCTACCGCAAATTTAGCATGTTAGCATACCTGTCAATGAACTCAAGCTAACAACAGAAAATCCATTAGATCCTGATCGATGCGAGGACATGAATAATAAAAACAAACGATACACACATTTAATCGAGAGCCGTAGATTCGTTCTTGCTCTTCTTTTTCTTAAGTTTCTTCTTCTGTGCACTAACTTTCTTCTTGAGCTTTTCAATGTCAACGTCATCACTCTTGCTGACCTTTGCCTTCTTGACCACAGGCTCCTCAGGAGGCACGTAAGGCAGCGCCCGCTTCTCAGCCTGTATCTTATCAGATCTTGCGCGCTGCTGTTCCTTGTCTTGCTGCGTTTGTTTTTTCTTCTTTTCTATCATGGTAAGGAAATAAGATCCCTCTTCCATCTCTTTGTCCATCTTGCTTTCAATTTGCGGAGGTGGGAGGGGATTGTACGGTTTCTTTTGTTTCTTGGGTTTCTTTTTCTTCTGTGCAGTTTTGGCTTTGTAGACTGGAAGCAAATTAGACCAGTCCTCGTCCTGAAGAAAAAAAAATAAAATATGTATAAATACTAGTCATATCCGAGATATTAAATTTTCAACTTTCCATGAGGATGCAGAGAGAAAAAAATTTCAATCAACTTAAAAACAAATAATATTAAAGATAATGAAAATAATTATCCTGAAGGTTTAAGAACTCCAACTACAAGGACCAATAAATTTTGGGCCATAATTTTAGCCAAGGCCACACAAGTACATGCCTATTACAAGCGAGCACACGAATAGCAAACAATTAGTTTTGTGCGACTCGATAGTCAATTATTGACAATCACTCCTATTTTACAGCGTCAAATGCAGAGCAAGTCAAAACTTTACGTGAAATACAAATTAGATGTTCACTCGGAAACTGGGTTGATTTTAGAGCGACGGTCGTGAATTGTAATTTCCAACAGCTGCACAACGTCAATGTAAAATCTATTTACTACCTAAAACATTTTACTAACTAATATTTTTTACTAACTAACTACATACTAACTAAAACATCTATTTACTACCTAACACCGTAAATTTTTTATGCTTTTCCAATTTCATCCAGATAATGAGCATAATTTAATAATTTCATCCAGATAATGAGCAGATTTTAATAATTTCATCCTGATAATGAGACATTAACAAGACTTGATTGGCCGCCAGAAAGAATTTTCACTGGACTAGCGTTGGTGTTGTCAGAAGGTCTCACCTTCAAGCTGGGGTCTTCGCTGAAGGCTTTCTGCAGGTGCAGGGAGTTGAGTAGGTGCAGTGGGTGCACGTTGCTCATGCAGTCCTTTACAACGCTCATCACCTTAGGAAGATATAAGATTTTGCTCACAAATTCAGAGAATAAATTGCCATTTTGATTGCGCAAGAAAGAACTCTAGGCCACACGAGTTTTCATTTCAATCAAACCTTGCACAAAAAATTTGTTCATTATAAAATCAAAATTTAAAACTGACGTGGAGAACAGCACAATCCTGTAAACTGAAATTGAGTTAGGAAATGTTCTATCATATCCTAATAGTAAACACCCAACATTATATATATCATTTTCATACTTACGAGGACCCCGCAGTGTGCCAAAAGAAAAGGATGACTTAGTTTCAGAATGCTTTCACTAAACTCGTGTTATCATCTTCACAAGGCCTAAAACCTAGACTTCAACAAAGTTCAGTTTAAAGTTTTGGTTCTAATGGAGATTGACGACACTCTTGGTAAGCTATTTATCTGAAGGTAAGACGACTCACCTTCAGCACGCCCTTGTAGGGCCCAATGATTGCCACAGTGCCGCCCTGCACCGTTATTGTGCAGTCCGTGAGCTTCTCAAGAGCTAGAAGAGTGTTGTTGTCGCGTCCTAGAAGGCGATTGCGGCGCTTCACAAATATTTCTTTATCTCTACACATGCCTTTAATCTGCAAGTAAAATAATATATATGTATACTTCAGAATTTATCAATAATATAAAGATAAAAATGCATAAAAGAAAAAAATATGATCTTTATAAATGCAAAAAATTAGACATTGAAATATACTAACCAAATTTTCAAGTTGTTACATCATATTTTGATAAATGGCAGAGTAAGCTAAAAAAGAGTAGAAAAAGGAAGGAATGATTGAATAGTAAGCTACTACCTTATGCACCACATGGTAAATCAACTCAAACGTTTTTTTACAAAAAGTAGATGGATGCTACCTCGTCACTTGGTAGATATGCGTTTGAAAGTGGCAATTCCATTTCAATATTTCAGGGGATAAAAAATTCAGACAACCATTTGGTCTTTCCTCTTGCCCCCTTGCTAACCAAAAGCCATAAATTTGGTTTAATATCTGCGGTGCGACACCCTAAACGTAGTGAGCAAGGTGCCATGGAAACTAATATGATTTGTGGTGTGCCAACTTGATAGGTTTGAATTTTGTTTTATTCCTCAATGTGTAGCAGTTTCCTTCAGAAAATTATCTGTTCAAGCTTCAAAATCCACAAGTGGCTAACAAAAGATCTCACCCTTAAAATTTCTGATGTTACTCCTTCATCAAATACTTTAACAGCTTTTTCAATAGTGACATGGCGGCTGATGAGTTTTATTAAATCTCTTGCGAGCATTATTGCATATGGATCCCATGTGTCCTTGGTCGTTGACACAGTCAGCTGGCCTTTGGGGCAGTCCAGCACAATTTTAATATTGTGTTCCTGCAAATAATAAGATTTAGATGATTAAATAATATGATAATAAATAATAAGATTTAAATGATGATTAACAAAAGTATTGTGATGTGATGTACACAAAAGTGATGACGAGATTTCACACAATAGAACAGTTAATGCCAAATAAAACACTAAGTTGAAATTCAATTAAATTTTTCTTTAAGTTGCTATAATCTATATTTACTACTACTATACTATATTGAGTTACTGTATAGTCTCCATTGAAAAAGTTCATTTTTAGTTATCAGTATGCTTTAATGCAAACAAATAGTATTGAAAGCTATGTTTAAAATATATAAATACACATTTGTATATTAATTATATAAAACCAAACGTACAATATCTACAGTACTTGTTATAGTAAGTACAACTTACTTTCATAATTTTTTCCAGGATGGGAAGAGATTTCTTCAAGTAAGCTTCACGGTATTCAGGAAAATTTACAGAAAATGAAGTCATCTCAACAAGCCCATGCCTCATGTCACCCTTCTTAAATTTAGGCACAGGCATATTCCAAGCATTGGTCACAGGTTCACTCCCCCCAGCCTCCTCACCATCACTGTCAGGAGCTTGCCCAGCCTCATCTCTGATTTTCTTATTTTTTCCCATCGTTATTTTAATCTGCAGTGATGACACAAATACTGGAAAAAATAGGACATAGGTGAATGGGTTGTGATTGCAAATCCTCTTTTAGACATCAAGTATAGTGGAAATAGTATAAGCTGGAATACTGTTGAGTATAGACATCAAATTAATTTTAGCTTCCATTGAATTAACTTATGAAAATGATAAAAAATCTGAATTTTCACTACATATAAGATGAGAATTTTTGGTGTTTTTCAAGGAAGATGGCTCGTGTAAAGATCTCTTTATCAGTACAAAATATTGTAAAACAAGATCAAAAATGGCTGGAATGAGCTAAATTCAGCTCAGACAGTTGCAGTATTCAATGTCAGGAATGTCTTCTTTCCAAGCCATAACCAAAGCTTTCCTGCAATTTTAAAGGCTGTGGGATTCCCAAAAGTCAAATCATCTGTCTAATTATCAACAAAAGCACATGCTAATCAAGCTATATGTAGCACATGATTACCAAGTTCTAAAAAATGTCTCCTTATAGAGGTGCAAATTTTTAGTATTAGGAAATTTCCAATATTAGAATGGGGCATAGTGATCAATGGATTGGAATTTTATTAGTTATGAATGAAATTTCACAGCTCCAAAGTGAAAACTTTTGTTACATTTGAATCTTTGGCCTAATCAAGCACTTTTATTAGCAATAGGATAGGAGGTAATTAAACTAGCAGAAATTACCTGCCTGTGAAAATGGAGGGAAAGAGCTAGTGGCTGCTAGAACTATAGATATATTCCATATAAGAATCCAAAAAAAAAAAACAATCTGCCTCATTAAGCAAATTAAAAAACTATAGGTGAAAACTATTCTTTCATGGGTAATTTTGGAAAATGGACTTTTTTCTCTCCTTTTGAGAGAAAAATTTAGGGCAAAAGCCCTAAAACGGGTGAAAATTACTACAAGCTTGAACACTTTTTGTCTCTTTCATGGTGACTTCTGACACGATTTTTAAAACATCATAAGGCCAAGAAGGTTAAGATATTAAGTCTTTTTTAGAAGTCAACAATATACCTACAGACCTACAACAATCTACTGTGCAAGCCACAAAAAGAAATTTCTTGCCACTCTGAGAAATGGCCTTTTTTTGCTCCAAGTCATATTTTTACTGCAAGAAGAACATTGGTTGCGTTCATGTAAGATTTGTTTCCCAAGCTCTATGATGGGTTTGAACATTGTGCCAGCCTCACTGCCAGGGCTAGTAGCTGCTGCTCAAGCTGTAGTTTGTACATCTGGCATTAAACTGATGCTTGTCACTCATTCAGTCATTGCTTACTGCTCGGAACTTTCTTTAAGTTTCGTTTCCCGGATCGTGCAACAGAGTTCAGTTAGAATTAAATTATTATTATAAGCTTGTAGAATTAGTGGCGATTTTTAGCAGCCTAAACATCCTGCTGAGTTTGTTAACAGATGTACTAATGCAGATTGAACACAGCTCAGAACGAGCTGTGTGTATCCAATTCCAAGCTGTGTCAGAATTAATTTTTATGTGTCTAAATCCGTCTCTTAACTTAATCATCTATTAATTTATTTACCACTTAAAATCAGCAAATACAAGTATACTTAAAGGATTCCTAATATATTTTTTAAAAGTCTCAAACCATAATATTCTTCCTACACAAACAGTTTCACTATTTGGTAAAGCAAGGTCAACTATCAACTTTGACATGTGTTTTGATGTTCTCACTAGTTGACTTGGACTTTTGCTCTGAGGATCTTAACATTTTCCCGCCAGACTTAGTGTTTTGCTGAATGTGGCAAGCAATAGTATGACGTCACTATTTCAACCATCTACGCATGCGTGGAAGTAAGACAAAGCTAAATATAAAGGAATACCGTAAGTTAAGAAGTGTCAGAATCAGGGTTGGTGATTTTTTTGATTTTTTTTTAATAAAAAAAAATAAAAAATCAATAATTTATTTGATTTTTTTATTATTATTTTTTTATTTATTCAATTTTTTTTATTTTTTCAGATTTTTTGTCTTTTTGAAGTGTTATTTTTTATGTTGCAATTAGCCTATTAGCCTTCAACTGGTCAAGATCGCTGCCATATCTACTGCTCACTTTTATCAAACTACATAATTTTCCTTTCCTTTGCTATTTTGAAGGATTCATTATAATTATTCCCATATATTCTTAAGTTTGATTAGCGCGGTTTTGCTTAACACGGTAAAACTCGGGGATTTATTAACCGCGTTAATCAAGGGATTGCTGTACTACATAGATAGGAAAAATGTTGATGTTTATACCACTATATTTAGTTTTGCAATATTCCAATTAGTTTTGCTACTATAACAATTTTACGCCGTGTCGGAGGACTGTCCCGAGTAGCCCTGCCAGTCCCGAGTAGCCCCGGTTGACAGTAAATTCGGCATTTCGTGAGACTAATTCTGGCCGCGCTTCAAACTCTACTAATTTGTAATGCCAACACTCTCGTGTTCAAATTCCAATCGCTGTGTGAGCTGTATTGGAATACGACAGCTTGCAATTAGAACGCTATTGAATATTGAACAGTGAACACTACTTGTACTTAATTAGGCTTTTAATTAAGAGCTATTAAGCTTTTAATTAAGAAACTTTTAATTTTTGCATACAGCTTGGAACAAGCTGTGTGTGTCAAATACAAGTATACTGATAGGATTCCTAATATATTTACAGATGTACTCAAAAGTCTCAAACCATAATATTCTTTCTACACAAACTAGGGTAAATGCGGTATATTCCGACATCAAGGCTAATTCCGTCACCTCTCTAGTTTTTCCTTTATATTAAGCTTTGTTTTAGTTCCATGCGTTCGTTGATGGTTGAAATGGTGAGGTCATACGTATGCCGACATCGTAGGTAATTCCGTCACCTCTCTAGTTTTTCCTTTATATTAAGCTTTGTTTTAGTTCCATGCGTTCGTTGATGGTTGAAATGGTGAGGTCATACGTTTGCGTGTTGAACTAAAGCCAAACACTAGGTCTTGGCCATCTAGCGGGAAAATATTGAGATCCAAAGAGAGACAATGCACGCTACCCAGTGAGATCATCGAAAAATGTGTCAAATTTGACAGTTGACCTTGCTCTACCAAATAGTGAATAACTGTTTGTATAGGAAGAATATTATGGTTTGAGACTTTTAAATATGTCTGTGAATATATTAGGAATCCTTTAAGTATACGGTACTTGTATTCGCTGATTTCAAGTGGTAAATAAATTAATAGATGATTAAGTTGAGAAATGGATTCAGACACATGAAAACCAATTCCATCACAACTTGAATTGGACACACACAGATCGTTCTAAGCTATGTACAAAAATTAAAATTTGCTTAATTAAAAGCTTAATAGTTGTTAATTAAAAGCGTAATTAAGCAGTGTTCAATATTCATTAGTGTTCTAATTCAAAGCTGTGTTGTATTCCAATACAGCTCACAGTCTCACACCATAGTGGCAAAGCAAAGAGTTTTTTAGACTCTCCCTCAAATTCATTTTTGTGTCCTATAAGTAGACAAGCAAAGTATCATGGATACCAGCAATCAGTGTGGAATTCTAGAGGGATATTAAATTAACCAGTACACATAGCATATTGGAAAGCAGGACCTGAAAGCTTGGAAAGGCCAGGAACTTTCCACTTTCAGTCCATCATATTATATACATAACCTATCACTTTCCAGCTGTGATTGGTTGATTGGATTGTGATTTTAGCCCCNTACTGAGATAAAGAGCTGTCTCTTATACACATCTTTTCGACACGCAAATGTATGACGTCACCATTTCAACCATCAATGAACGCATGGAACTAAAACAAAGCTTAATATAAAGGAAAAGCTGGAGAGGTGACGGAATTACCTACGATGTCGGAATATACCACGTTTACCCTAAATGAGGAGATTAAAAATGAACTGATTCTAAAAAATCTCTTGTTGGTCACTATGGCTCACAGCCTCACAGGCTCACACAGCGAACGGAATTTGAACACGTGGATGATAGCATTACGTATCGGTAGAATTTGAAGCGAGGACGGAATACGCCTCACCACGTGCTGAATATTGCCACACACAGTGTCGGAATATAGGGATTTGGTAGGTTTGCATTCTAAAGGCTTTTAAATAAATATGGCAACACTTTGTGACGTTTCATTGTTGCTGACGCGTAGTGAAGTGTTTTGAGAGTCATGTGAAGGCAACAGAACTTACGTAACGCATACGGTTTTTTTTATAGTTTTTCATTTCTCGATGCGTCCTTAAAGTGTCGGAATATACCGCGTTTACCCTACCTACAATGTCGGAATATACCGCGTCATAGTGGCAAAGCAGAGAGTTTTTTAGACTCTCCCTCAAGTTCAATTTTGAGTCCTATAAGTAGACCAGTTAAAGTATCATGGATACCAGCATTATCATACATAAGAAATTGGTTTTAATATTGATAAATGAAGAAATTAAAAATGAACTGATTCTAAAAAATCTCTGGTTTGCCACTATGTACCGCGTTTACCCTAGTATGGCCCACAAAAGTATGACGTCACTATTTCAAGTTTTCAACCATCAACGAATGCATGGAAGTGATGGAACTAAGAAAAAGCTTAATAAAAAGGAAAAAAGTTGGGAAGCGTCAGAATTACCAATGATGTCTGAATATACCGCATTTACCCTATATATATATATGGCCTATGCCACACTCAGGAAGATGTATATAAACGGGGAAATTTCTCGCGTAAATCAATCTAATTATATTTTGTTCGCGCAGACGTTCGTGCAAATCACGGTCATCGATTCCGCGCCGAGTGCTGTCCGACACAGTTCTGATTTAGACACGGTTTTCATCTGAATGGAATGGCAACATTGTCTGTAGATGATTTCAAGTAACGCTGAACCAGCATTGCCAGATGGTATCTTTCTATACCAGATTTCACAAATCTGGTATTTTCAAAAGTGTCTGGTATGAATATTTTAGATCTGGTATATATGCCTAAATCTGGTATTTTTCTGGTATTTTCTGATTTACTGCAAATTTACTGCATTTAGTTCCACCTCTGAAGTTTGAACTTCCTCCAGCGTAGGCGTGGATTATATTATTATTTATATGAATTGCCTTCAGAGC
>NW_025938326.1:0-12894 GCF_000764305.2 Hyalella azteca | reverse complement strand
GCTTGTGGCCGTGCAGTTTACGAAATATTGAACAAAAATAGTTTAGTGGTCGATGCAATCGTTTTTTAAAGAAATATTTTCAACTGTAGTGATCAGTAGTTACGGATTAATGATGAATAGTCTCATTCTCAATAGCAGGGGTTTATGATCGGTATATAAAATTTAATAATTTATTGAGCCCGCAGACGTCTTATGACCTGTCTCTTATACACATCAGATGTGTATAAGAGACAGGATATGGAATTCGCGGCTCGGTGAAATAGAATCACGGCTCGTAGAAATGGAATCACGGCTGGCAAATCCATAAAACCACAGCTCGAAAAATTCAGTCGCGGCTCGCCAAGTAGATATATTCCATACTAGGCCCTGAGTGACTATTTGCGATATTATTATGGTTTGGTTATTTCAGTTTTATTATTATTAGGTATTGCTTTTTTTCTTACACCCTCCCAGCCTCCACTCTCAGTGGAGGCTCAGTTGGCAACTTGGCACTAGGCAGCATCCAGTATTGGCCAGCCTGACCTGATCGATCATTGGCCTGCCTAATGCCTTACCAGCATTGGCCTGCCTCATTCACCTTACTGTTACTGCGTCCTCAGACCTTAGTAGCTACCTAGCTAGTTCTGAATTCAGTGCGAGTGTGTCTATGAAGTATGAACCTACAGAACAAGCATCAAACTTCAAACCCAGTAGTTCAGTACTACCTACTAGGCTACTATTGTATTAATGAGTTTCGTTTTAACTTTTGATTAACTCTAAGTAAAAATAAACGGATGCACATTCAACTCAAAACAGAACCGAATTTAATAACATGTGAAGGTTTTGATCAGTTCACAACTTCACATTCTTGCCCTCAGGCTCAAACTCACACTAGGTCACTAGCTAGTCGCGACGTAGCTAGATTTTCACACGCTACAGCGTAAATGCGTAAGCGTAATGACCGAATGGTGTGAAACAGGAATCCAATCTCTTTCTTCGAATCCGCTTTTTGAAGACTTGGTTGTTCACAGCCAGCCTTTCGTCTAAAATCTAAATGGCAAAATCATGGACCTCGCTGATCACCTGGTCAGTGTGGCCGTTTCAGCTTTATTAACATAATGTATTTCGATGATTCCAAATCCTTTTGTACCTCTTTTTATTTGTCATATAAGTCGCTATCATTTAATTAAATACAATTTAGAAAGTTTGTGTAATTTGGCAGAAGCTGTTTTTTAATGCAGGTTTCATTGAAGACTAGAGAGTATTTCTTATTGACAATTTTCTTATTATTTTAATTTTGAAAATTAAATTTTGAATATAGAAAATATATTCATATAGAATATAGAAAATATATTCAATATATAGAATTTTGAATATAGAAAATAGAATATAGAAAAATTTTGAAAGTCTATATTCAGGACGGTATGACCATGGTTATGATAGTAGCAAGGTAACTATCAAAACATGCATAATTTATGTGCTGATAATATTCGAACAAATGATGAGTGTCGGGAGAATGTCGCTCTTTCAGTATCTTACCTCCATTGCGGTATTACAGGTTTTTTTTATGGAACTCACTCATAGCTCCCGTAATTAGGAATCAGAGTAGCATAGTTAAATGAGTTAGCTTTAAGTGATGTCAAATACTTCAATCACTCATTTATAGTACATATCGTGTTATTTTTATTAGATTCAATTCCAAGACTCCCGCAAATATGACTGCACTTGCATGAAATCGTAATAATTTCATTGATCCTCGCGCAACACAGAGGATGAATTACATAACTTAGATTTCCCGTTGCAAATGAAGAGAGCAGTGGGAGTTTTTGACGCTCTCGAATTCTCGCAATCAAACGCGCGAACGATACTGCACGCAAAAGTCGTAAAAAGTTTTAGAATAGAATAGAAGTGTCGGCGTTGAAGAAATAGGCCCATGGCCTGTTGCCGATTCTTGAACTTTTCGTGACTTGATTCACAAGGGATCCGGCCTTTGGAACCCGATCATTCCATAACTGACGATTGATTGAGATAGCTGCTGGACTTATTGCCTGCTCCGTAATTTGCTAGGCATTTTAAGACTGAACATATGCTCCTGCATAACTTCGTCTAGTCTGTTTTCGAAGATGTTCATACTCGGAGCTTCAACGATGCTATCAGTGAGGCTGTTCCACATGTCGGTGACTCGAAGCGAGAAGAAATGTTGTCGCATTGATGTGTTTAATCTTTACGCATACAATCGTCTCAATTTGATATGAATGAGAAATTTTCTCAGAAGTGATCTGATCACTTGCAAATTCAATACTTAGGTGGTATTTATGGTGGATCCTGAAATTTAACAGAGATGATGGTTTTGAGCCTTTTGAATGTGGTTCAATCCTGTCAAGCCTGTACCTACTTGGTGGCTCTCATGATCAATGTGATTGAAAATGGCCGATATTGGACTCTAATAACCTCCTTGGAACAAACTGGCATTTGATAAGACCATTCTTACGAGAATCTGTTACTTTGCCTTTTAAATGAGGATCAATCATCATGACCAAGTTGTTTGTTCGGACTATCGTTCAGCATTCGGAATACCTGTCTCGTCCTATGCCAATTAGAGCCTTAATTAACTGCGGCAGACGCTTAACCTTACTGTGGGTAAAAACACATGCTGGTATAGTTGAGAATTAATTTGCAGGCCGAGCAGAAACATGGGCCATGGACTTGATCAATGCTCCTACTACACTTCGCAGGCACAATATTCAGACATTCTTCTTTGTCAGTTTTTGCCTCGATGATTGGTCAAAGATTGTTTCCGAGTCTTGAAAGGGTGGGCATCTATCGTCGTCGCGAATAAATCTGCAGGCAATACCTTGGGCTCGTGTCACTGATGTGCTGGCTCGCCTCCGCGAGGCACGTGAGGGTAAAAGCATAGCTGAAACGTGTCCTATATAAATAATTTGCAAAGCTCGTGGCTTGCGGCGCTGGTGAAACCACTGGGGTCATCAGCACTGGGGTCATAAGAAGTAAACATTAACTTTTTCAGTGAGTTGTCCTAAATTTTATTCTTGCCCTAAAATGAAGTTTAAAGTGTATTTTTCCAAATCTTATGCTGAGAAAACACAAAAAAATGTGAGGCGGGCACTGTGAAGATCTAAATATCATATATTTTGGGGGGGCTACAGATTAAGTATTATGAATAGAACTTGGGTAATGGATGTGGCCCAGTGGTTACAGTTCATAGTACCAAGGTAGAGAGGTGCTTGGCGGAGAGAGGTGCGGGTTCGATCCCAACTCTGTGCGCCAGTTTCTGGCCAGAATCGGCGAAGAGGCCGGGCAGTTAAGCACAGCAGAAATGTAGCAGTGTGTTGCGCGTTCGAGACCGCAAAATGCTTCCGACCAGAAAAATGCTCCACTGTCCATTTGACTTGCCGCAGTATGACTCATGAGTATCATGGCGCCTCACTCGTGAAGTACCTGAATGGAGGATACAACATAGTCATTTTTGCCAAGCCGGCCACCTGTACCTTTGGCTTAATCAGACTGTAACTATTCCTACCTCAGAAAATTGATAATAAATACCTATATTTAAAATTTTGAGCAGTTCCGTTAAGTATTGAAGAACTTATGAGTGGTTCGGTTGAGTGAAAAGTTAGGTTAAGCTTTTGCGTCAGCAGGTGAGTTCGCATGCAAGTTCGGAGATGTGTCGATTCGGTATAACTCGGATCCAATCATCTGACATAAAGCAACTCATTTAAAATTAGTTTGGTGTTCTACACTAATGCATCAAACGCTGCAACAGCTTACCTAAAATCGGTTTGTGTCCAGAATTTTTTTTAGTTTTTGCATGTTGTAATTTCGCAACGACTCGGATTTACAGTAGCCAGACAACGTGCGAAAAAATTACATCTCTTTTTCGCATGGCTTAAATTAAAATATAAACGCTGTTTTTTTTCAACTAATTACTCTATCTACCTATTATTCACAATCTAATTTATGATGGCAAAACTTCATATCTATTTCTTTTCGCGAGTTTTAATTTTTTGGATGCATTATTGCATATGACGTTTCTTGTAGTTTTCCGACAATAAGAATATGTTATTGTCAAATTTATTCTGCAAATCGGGGCACTTGAGGTTTAGGTGCAAATTCAACTTCTTTTTCATAGTGGGAAATAAAATTTGAGTTTGAGATAACACTGCTGCTGAGCGTTATATATGCTGGAGTCACTGTAAATCATTGAATGCCTTTCGGTCGCGGGAGCGATGTTGACCAAGCTGCTCATCCGTTCCAATTGACCACTGGCTAATAATTGGTCAGCATTAAATAGTACGTTGAATGTTGTTTTTGTGTAGCAAAGCGAATCTACTTGAAGGAAAAATTTTCAGTAGCAAAAATGGAAATATTTCTAATCTAAATCTTGAACAGATGAAAAAATTAGAATATCTATTCAGCTAATTCGGTTTTGGGGTCCGAAGAGAACTCACGCATCACTGCTGGTGAAGCAAGTATAAGAAATTTGCTGGCAACTGTAGGTAACTACACTTATTTCTTTTCGAGGTTCTTGAATAGGCTGAAATATGTTCGGTTTGTAAAAATTTTCCAAGAAATTAACAGAAATTTGAATGTGATCGATTAGAAAATGCATCCAATCTAAACCGGTAGAGATTAGGTTAAAACGGAATAATTCACAGTAAAACTATATTTAAAAAAGTTATCATCGTGCGCCTCTATATTATAAATTGATCAGGAATATTTAGGAAGAGAAATAATAGTTAAAAGTTACCTATTCCGTAAAAATTTCTTGTCCGCGGTTTGACAGCGATTGGTCCAGTGTTGAGTGGGACGTGTGTGAGGTAGGTCATGCGCATGGTTGTACTGACTGTTATCTAGCCGTCTTCTGAAAACAATTTAGAAATTTATCTAAAATGACTGGTAGCAACAAAAGTGCCGAGCCAGAAAAAAGCTCCCCCCGTGAAAGTGGAGAAGACAGTGAAGATGACATTGAAATTTTGGAAGAAAGCCCGTGTGGAAGGTGGTCAAAGCGACGACAAGAGGTATGTTGCAGCTGAGCTGATTAGTTCTACGATCACTTCAACGGTTCAGACTTCATCGTCAGCCTACCGTAAATAATAGTGTTAGCCACACAAGTCGGTACTGAGCTGATATAGCTAGCACTTAATCTGCAGCTCATAACTGCTCATTTACAATAATAGTAATGATCAGAAGTCAGAGCTACAATTTTTAGAGATCCATTAAATAAGGCATTAAAGATTAATCCACCGGGACCGGGTCATTATTTCCACCCTATCTATTTTACTATTAACGCATTGTACTGCTATTCATAATCATATGCAGGAAAATTTAGATCAAATACTGTAAAAAATAAATGGTCCTTATTTAAGATATTGGGTATTTTGAAAGACTGTATTCAATAGGTTATAGGTTTTTCAAAACATGCTGTCATTAATACCTACATTTCTTCATGTATTTTTAATGAATTTTCTCATTTATGGAAAAAAAAGGTGCTATTGTGCTTGTCATGTCTGTCCATCTGTCCGTCCATCTTTCTGTGACTTCACATTTTCATCAACAAGAAAATGTGCATTATGTGCTCTCTGTTACTCACTGGCCACTGCAGACCTGCAAGGCTGCAGTGAGTACTGAGTTATATTTTTTCAAACTTATCTTAACAAATAACAGAATATACAAATTTGTAAGCCATTATGTAAGTAAAGTTTTTTTCATTCCATTACCATGATGATGTTTTAGATTTTGACATTTTGTTTATGTTGAAAATAGCAGTCTTGTAACTGAAAGAATTTATTGCCACAACTAGCATTGCCCCAAGAATTGTTAAAATAGTTAACACGTTGACTACAATTGCTTCATCTTGTACTATTATTTCATTTTTTGTACTTTTTTTAAGCAGGGTTGCCAGACAGTCATTTTTTCTGGTCAAATTCCGTGATTTAGTTTTTCTCAATTGCGTAGGCTGGCTAAAATTTATGATAGGGGTACTTCCTTATTAAATTTTAAATGCTGCAAAAAGAAAATAAAAGAAATTTTTATAGCAGAACCTACAAATAAACTAGTATACATTGAATCATTGGCCTTTTTTTGGCCTTTTTTGTTCTCGGATTTGGCCGATTTTAGGCAACCTGAATTATGTATCACAGACCACTACCTCCTGGAGAAATAAATTTTGTGGTACGCATATGTACCAATACATAGTCAATGTGTTAAGAAGTATTGACCAAGCTATGCGGCCTATGCCTATAATAGCTGTAGCAGTATAGCAATTATAGCCTATTTGTGTCAATCAGGTACTATGGAATATATATTACATATGATATTTAGTACACTATATATCAATATCATAATTGGAGCTTTTCTACCATTTTTGGAGCCTAAAGAATCCTACTAGAAGAATTACCTCTCATATGGATTTGAAAATGTGCGTGATTGGGCTGCAAAGTGCAATATTCAAAATTTACTGAAAATATGTCACTTTTGAGTTGCAGGATTGCCATAACATGTAAAAATTTTCTAATTTTGTAATGATGCATTAGCTATTTAGCTACACAAGTTAGGGTCTTTAGTAGATAATTAGAATGTCTTTAGATCTTTTAGCTCTTAGGATGGGCCAGTTACCATGTAGGAATTGTCTAGATTGTTGAGTATGACACAACATAGGTGAAGAAAGAAATAAATTAATTCAGTGCTCTGAAGATGCCAAGATCATAGCAGATTACATTCACAATTACCCTTTTACATAAATTGTGGTTTGCAGTTGAAATGGCAAAAGGTTAATGATTGATACAGACATAGCACATGTTGCGATTGATGCAGGTGACAGTTTCTGATAAATGCAAGAGTGGGCATATATAAAGATCTTTGCTGATAGAAACACCCGCATCAAAATTTGTCATCAGAAGATCTAGCCAACACCTTTCTTTTTAAATACCTCTCTACATATATATTCTGCAATAAATCTTGAAGTTTATTGTAGTTTTGGTGAGAAATATTAAATAATAATATTGAAATTTAGGGCCAAAAAAACCTGATTGCCAAATTCTGCCTAGTGGGATTCATGTCATATTGATTGATTGATCAGTTGTGAGTAGACCTTCAACTAAACTTTAGATGCCAATTTAAGGTTGAGATGGCTTGATGGATAGATTGGAATGATGCTAATTTCTCAACCTGAAGTGCCCTACTTTTCTGACTAGTTTATTGTAATGTTTTATTTCTCACAAAGGCCCACCACAACAATTGATTTGGGTTTGAGGCTACATTATCATACCACTCTCAATTACTAATCATCAGCTCTTTATTTTATGCCTAGCATCACCTCCTCACAATACTTGCAGATTGCTAACATATGTAAGTCACTCTGTCATGTTCTCTACACCGCTTGAGGAGCGCTGCGCTGCTTAATTCCTTTATCTTCTCCTGCGTGCGCTGCTGTGCCCCAGACACATGCATTGCTCTGTATCCCCTTTATCCTGCAGGACATACACTCTGCAGTGTGGCTGTCTGTAGACTGCAAGTAACCTTTTGCTCTGTAAACCTTCTATCTTGCAGGAACTTTACTCTGCTGTGGGGCTTACAGTTGACCACTTGTGATACTGCAGGACTTTCTAAAGTAGCACTTAGCTCTTTACTTTGGTATGTTGCTACTGTAGGTTGACTGGCGTTTAGCTCGCATAAAGAGCGCTTAAATTTTTACCTGAAAGGTTGACTCTTAAGCATGCCTCTGAATTCTTATAATTTTTATGGAATTCATGTGTCCTTCTGTTCAAGAAGTTCTTGAATTGCTTCAAGCACACATAGGCAGTAGACTTTACCATTTACTGACACTTACTGACACATGCTGTAATGATCTTAAAATTTTTATTATATCTTGGCTTTAGGCTTTAACATCATATTATGGCATTAATCTTTAAATTGAGACGATTTTTGCTTCTTGGTTGCTTGCAGGTTTCTGCAAGCAATCTTAACTAATCGATCAGACAATCTGTCGTTCTTATCGTCTCCAAACTCATGTGGGCATCAATCTCTTCTCATATTTTTCGATTTCTATTACTTAAAAAAGTGTGAACAATAGTCGATTATATTAGTAACATTTATCATAATCTTGAACAGTGTGATTGATCTATTTCCTCAGGAGTTAATAAGTCTACATTTAGGTGCCCAGGGCCTACACTTTCAAAAAAAATTAAGAGATCGTAAGTTCATCAGCCAATCATTGACAGCCTTTCAAGCTAAATCCACCAATCATAGACAAGAAAATAGAGCGTAAGTACTTACGTTTACTTAGCAAATTTTGAAAGTATGGCTCCAGGTCTAGATCTTTTGAATTGTTCATTGCTCTTGCAAATACCTGATCAGTCATCTGCCTACCAGTTATATACTTAATTGTAATCCACGTGCAATCCTTTTTAGTTTTAGAGTTCTTTGGCCCGTCATGTGCCTACCGTGCGCGCGCTCCCTGAACTAATTTTGGAGATGTCACTAGTCTATTAATTGCCTGGCCTTATACACTTAATATAGTTTCATGACTGCCGGAAATTTGTCACGGCTCAGGGAATAACCTGTATATATCCGTCGAATCCTCGGTATTTTGATTGACCTGAAATGTTTTATGGCAGACTAGGCACCAATGCTCACTGCGAGCTGGTGTCTCATGATTTGGCATTGGGAAATGTAGCACATGTGTGGACGGTAAAATAAACGACTCAGTGGATTAGACGTTTTGCCTTAGTGTTTTGTGTTATCGAGTTTATATGTGTCATGCGGATATGACGCTCTTGACCTGATTCTTTAAATTTCAAGCTCAAACGACTTTTAAACTAATCTTCATCATTTTTATGTAACAGAATTGGCATCGACATTTCTAATAATTTGGCTCCGATTTTTGATAGAAAGCTGGAAATGAGAACGCCTTTCGGAAATTCAATACGGGAACAACGTCGTCGTAATTTCTTAAAAAGAAAACATTCTATAAATTCGTTTTTCGTAGGCTGGGGCTAAAAATGGTTCCTCATTAGTTCAAACGGCTGGTATTGTTTGAGTTATTTTATTTCGGTAGGATAGTGCTATATACTATTTCTAATAGAAATTATTGTTCTGACATATTAAAATAAGAATATGAATTATATCTCTCCAAAAGTGGCCACTAGGTTATCAGATGGAATTAATTTTTTTTTCGCTAGCTTGGCCGACATCGGCAACATATAGGGCAGTGACAATCTGGCACGCTGAAGATATCACTTCTCATAATGCCTACGGACTCTATAGCACTTGACTTCATTTGTGTTTATTTGTACGATCTCGCATACGTACATTGGGTCTACTATTTTGCTTTTTGCTGCTTGTTCCATTCCAGTCGAATATTGCTTGATACACCTGGTGTGAGGGCCTGACTAAAGCTGTGTTCAAGTGGACATATTCTAAGAAGATTTCATGTAACAAGTGTGATTGACGCAATTCATTTGCCTGCGGCCGCATTAAGACGCCAAAATCAAGTCTGGACAGCGCAGTGGCCTCTCTCCGATTCCTCGAGCTGGTTTGGGTGCTTGGTTTTCAAGGCCAAGCCAGAGTATATCTGCAGTGTCCTCGTCTGCTGGCACGCCGCGTTTCCCTCTTTTCTGCCCCTCGGCGCGGCGAGGGGAAGCAGCGGCGGCTGTTCCCCTCCCTCTCTTCTGGGTCAAGGTTATTGGCAAGGCTTGCTTGTCCCTCTTTCATCTGGCCTCTCTTATCTCCCTTCTGCGTCGTCCTTGTGCCCTCGACGCTGCAGATGCCCTACCACGCGCCTGCTCTCCTTTACATGTTGAACTACATTTGTATATGGTTAATCAAATATTTTTTGTTTTGTAAAGTTAGCAAGGATTTTCTCGATAAAACTTTCTATGCAAACTTCCTATTGTAGCGGGTATAGGTTATTTTTTGTGGCTGTAATATTTTTGTTTGACAAGGTATATTTAAGTCCTTGCAGTATATCGTGCACTCAACATATTGATCAATACGAATGTTTAATTTTAATGCCGACGATGAGCTGTTCTAGAACAATATTGACCTAGAAAATGGAAATTATGAGTACGCTCCATTTTGCGTTGAGTTCGCTTGATTTTCAGCCTCGACATTCACAGATCTTACGTGTAAATGTGTTCTTTTCCACTCGATTCTTGGACGTTACGAGATATCGCCTTTAGCCCAGAGTCGGATTACTTATTTTTTGCCACAAGCTCGCCGTTTCCTGATTACTTGTAACCTCGTTTTTATTTTGGCTCAACCCTTCAACCTTATTGCCCCCCCCCTCTTGCCCATTATTGTTTGCATTTAATGAAGTTTCTCAAGTTGTTAACTCGGTGGTTTATATAGTGTTGCCTATATAAAATAACTTAACTAGTAATAATAATATAAGAGATCCCTTTTCTAGACATTGTTGCTATGCGTTTTGCGATGTCATATTTCATCTGCGATTGATCCCGTTTGGCGAAACTGTTTATTTCAGCTATTACTATTTATATTTATTTTACGCACTGCTCCTTCACCACATCATAAGCATCAAGTTTATCATCCTTCTTTTTCCTACTTGAAACTGCCTGCTTGTTTCACTGAGCTGCATATACTCTGCTCATACTGTGACGGTTTGGGATTGATTTTATCCACTGAATATAGAGCGCCCCTTGTGCGGGTGGGTGCTAGATGGCGCAAGTTGTAGCTACGGTATGACTCATCTGGGTTATTACTATTATTTTGATTCATGATATAAATCATATTCTGCTGTTAGTATGATTTTGTTTGGGATTGATTTTTCTCGACTGAGTTTAGAGCGTGCGAGCCGTGGATGGCGCAAGCTAGTCATGGCATGACTCATCTAGGCGTGTCGCGCTCGCATGACGCCGCACGCGTCGCCGGCCGCACTGATTACTGTCATCGTGACAGTAATCAGTAATACTGTCATCACGCTGCATTACGTAATAATACCTGGCACGCTGCATTACGGCCGGCGTCGCGTGCTTGCCGTCTTTGCTGCACTTGATTATATTCGTAGACCGTGAGTCACGTCAGGAATTCTCAACCATCATTCTTGAATGTCACCAGTACAATATCTGCATCATTATTTACATGCTCTAGATACCTGAAGTCTTGTGGGATTTAAGATACTGTAAATCCTGATCAGAAGCATTAGTGAATAATTTCCGGAGTATTTGCTCCTTCGGAGTCTGGTAATTCCGCGTTGCATATTTTAGAAACGTCGTCTCAAGGTACCGGAAAATAATAGCGATATCATATGACCACCAGCCATGTCCACTCTGTTTCTTAATTACACTTAACAAGCACGTCTTATGACATACGAGTCACATGTTTTGTTCGCGAGTCAGATAAAAATCTATTTTATAATTCATCCAAAAATTTCAAACTATTCCACGAAGGTTGGTTTTGTTGAAATTAGGAAAAAAAATTGTGTCGAAAAGCGTGGCTCTATAGTCTTAATTCATCCGTGTCCAATTATGCTTATTATGAATTTGAACGTCTGTTGCCCGATCCAACACCTTATCTCTACACCAAGTCTTCCACTGAAAGTTTTTTAATCGAGGCGAAGGTATTGTCCGAGTATTAAGGAGCTGGCGACTGTCACTGAAAACTGATA
This sequence comes from Hyalella azteca, assembly GCF_000764305.2. NCBI lineage: Eukaryota > Metazoa > Arthropoda > Malacostraca > Amphipoda > Hyalellidae > Hyalella > Hyalella azteca. The sequence continues at coordinate 1,271 of NW_025938326.1, read as the reverse complement.
TAGGTACCGTAAATTTCACGGCAAGACTTGGCAGATTTGTCTTCTACACTCTATAGCGATGGATCTCGAACGAAGTTCTAGGCTCGATTCTTGTAACATTTGCAAGATCCATTGAGAACCACAAAGTTGTGTCATATCTGCAATAAGTAGAAAAATATAACTCAGTACTCACTGCAGTGAGTGACAGAGCGCATTTTCTCGTCGACGAAAGCGTGGTCATGGACGGACAGACAGACGTACGAACATGGCGAGCACATGTAATAGCGCCTTTTTTCTATATATAAATGGGAAAATGCGCTAAAAACTAAGCAAAGTTTAACGATAATGTGATGTATACTCTCACCTTGAGACTGTGGCTATATACTTTAGCAAGCACAAGGCTCGCCGGCAGCCTCGTCACCTTGACCTGGTGAGGCGTCACAGGCGCGGCAGGCTGTCTGTTGGTCCCGTCTGCGGCTCAACAAATGAATTTGTTTCTTAGTCTTAATAGTGTTAGACTTTCTGTACCTAAAACTGATATGTCATTTTTCAGACATAACTGGATCAGGATGACCCACATAACGGCGAAAAGTACATCTCTTTTTGTAAGAAGTCTCGTTCATTTATCTGAGTGCACGCTGTTGGAACTACAACGTTTCATCATGCAATTTCTTCTTCATACCGATTATAAATAAAAGAAAATCCTGTAAATTTTCTAGCAGTTATATTTAATGCCACACAAGAAATGCGCATAGATGAAAATTTGCTGCAGGAACAAGAAATCAAGATCATCAAAAGTTGGAAGGAAACCACGTTCTTAACACTGAAATTTTCGCTTTCTCATTAGGACTTTGGTTGCTAAGTAGCAACCAACTATTAACTTGTGATGATGCCGAGCCGAGCCAGCCGAGGTGCAACTGATGTCCTAAAAAAGTAGTGCCTAGCTAACGGTCTAGCTCATCACTATTAGTAGAACTAGTTCACAACTATCAAAAGGGCCAGCTCATCACTATTAGAACTAGTTCACAACTATTAAAAGAATCAGTCTATTACTATTAAAAGCACTAGTTAATCACTATTTAATCAGTTTTACAACAGGGCTTTACTAACTGAGCGCTGGAGTTTTCAGTAACTATTCATACGTTCATGAATACTAACTGAGCGCTGTAGTTTTCAGTAACAATTCATACGTTCATGAATACTAACTGAGCGCTGTAGCTCAACTGTAATTGTGAAGGGTTTTCTCATGTACGCTTATTGTAAAATTTTAGATTCGTCCTATTCTCGAGCAC
>NW_025938325.1:0-818 GCF_000764305.2 Hyalella azteca | reverse complement strand
AAGCGAGAAAGTCACCGACGCATAAACGCTCATAATTCAAAGAAGCTAGTATGAGCAAACCACCTACAATAAACTATGTATTAAAGTAGTACAGTTGAACTCTGACGCAACCTTGGAACGCAGACTTGCGCAACTCGTGTACCAGTCATGCGTACCGACACCCGAGTAGTCTGTTATCCATAGTACAAATACGTTCAAATCTTCAAAAAAAAATTGGCCTTCGAAAATACCATAATGTACCATAGAAAAATACACCATTAATAAGTTCCAGAAGAGGCATCGACTTCTCAGGCGTGGATTTGCCTAAATTTTATGTTGGTTTCCGATTAAATCGACTTCCGATTTAATCAGAAATTTCCGATTAAATCGATTAGCTAAACTTCCGCTGTTCGGCTATTTTTGAAATCATTCGTCGTTATATAAATATTTAAGAAAACGCCAAATTCACGTAATATTAATTCACGTAAAACGAACAATTTCAACATCAATCAGAAAAATTAGGAACGTCACGTGAAGAAAGGTCATAGTAAAACGATGCTTTCATTTCTAGTTCCAATTCAGAAGCTGAAAATTACAGTGTAAAATAAGTGAATAGCAGTCAGATAAATATTAAATATGCTTTAAATATTCTCACAAAACTTATTGTTTAAAAGCTTCACAGTAATAAATTAATTAATTAAATTGCACGTACAAAATGTAACTAACATAATTACGTACCGACATAGAAGCAGGTTTCAACAGATCAACGGAAATAACTTCAACGGTCAAGCAATATCTCCCCCAGCATATCGTTCACTAACTGAATAGCCCCATACACA
>NW_025938324.1:0-4786 GCF_000764305.2 Hyalella azteca | reverse complement strand
CCTGTACTTTAATCTACTTTTCTACACAATTTCCGTGAATACTGAGCCACTAGTCATCACGTGTTTTTGAATACCTTCCTGATAAAATTTTGCCGCCTGACTTGTTAACAACTGCATCACAAATGTTTTGACTTCGTTATCGTCTTGAAGACGCCGACCGCCCAGGTGTTTCTTCAAGTGCAATGTGATGCATTTGATGCAGTGTGATGCATCACACTGCACTTGATGCATCAAATGCATCGCACTGCTCTTGATGCATCAGATTCATCACACTGCACTCTTCATTTGTGATGCAGTGGTTAACATGTCAGGCGGCAGAATTTTATCAGGAGGTATTCAAAAACTGGTGCTACGTTATGACAAGTGCCTCAATATTCACGAAAATTATGTAGAAAAGTAAAAGTAGATTAAGGTACAGGCCTTCATTTAAAAATATAATTATTGCGATATCTTTGCTCGTCTTTTTTAATTCCAAAACAATACTGACTTAGAAAAATTCCTCGAATTAATAAACTTCCGGATAAAGAATAATGAATAATATCATAGATGTAAATTGGAATTACGCTGGGCCTGAATAACGTGCACGGCTTTATTTCTATAAAAATTGTGCTAATTATCTATGTACTCGTAACAAAGGCTGACATTAACTACATAACTTCTTCCATAACAATGCATAGATTTGAAGTAATTGAATGTTGTAATACACTTGACAAGTATTCATGAGACTTTATAAGTATTTAAGAAATTAAAACACAGCCTGCGCCGATGCGTGAGATAAAGATAAACACAATTATACGAACAGTTAGTTCATATTAAATTAGAGTGTGGATAGTAGTAGTATAAATAAATAACATATTTCTCATTAAGAATCGAGAACTAAGAACATATATATTCCAGGATGCGATGGCGAGTATTCGAAATCTTGTTAACTAACTTGGAATTATTCATCTGACCATTTCAACAATAGTTTGTACTTAGTCATATTAGCGACTTTGAAATTATGATAGCAAGAAATTATTAGGACTCCCCGTTTGTTTTTAGCTCCTTAAGTAAGATTATTTCAGCCGTAGAACTTTCATGGGCTGACCTCGCTAATGGCTTCATTACCGAGCTTTCAAATAAGACGTCATAGAAGTCGTCGCGCCGGCAGTCTTTCAAGCCATCGAGGACGGGTGAGTTTTATGGCCCTGGCGCTATGTGAAGAGACGTGGTTCTTATATGAACCATTTCGCAAATGTAATCGGATCGAGCGAGAAACTTTCTGATAGCTTTTCCGTGTTAGAAGTTGCAGGTCAAATTGAGTTTTTCCCGTCTCGCTTTTGTTGCAATTGCATGGAAATTTGCACGAAAAATCGTCAGCTTATTTCCTTTAATAGATGTAATTTGTTTAGCTTTAGCGAAATGGGGTAGCGATTTTTTTATATAAGTTAGTCGGAAATTTGCTCCTACTTCGTGGATTCAGGTTTACGTCTTTTTTTTATTCAGGTTAATTATTGATCGTCATAGGACCGATTCATAGTCAGTATTTTGAATTTTTTTCCAAACCTCACAAATGCAAATAAAATTCAAAGATGTGTTTTCTGTTCGGTGTTTTCGATTTCTTGCTTCTTTGAAAGTTATGGTGAATAATTTATCTTAGGCAGTGTCCACTTCATCGACGACTTTCTCGATTGTCTTTACAGTCTCTTCTTCCACTATTGGAGTTGTGCTGATTAAATCGTTATATACGCATGCGAACCCTCTATAAAAGAGGTCAAAATTTTCATGATCTTGGGACTTAAATGCATTTAATTTGGTGGTCTTTATACATGTAAGTAATTGTTTTCATTCTCAGAAAATCTTTTCAATTCATACGCCCCACATTACCTTAATTGATATCCTCTCTACTGAAAAAAGTTTATACCGACTGGAAGAAACTATCTACTCTAATTTTTGTATTGTCTTAATTCGGTTGATTACAATGAAGAAAAAAAATTTTTTCCTGCGATGCAAAAGTATTTTTATGCAAATTTTAATAGACGAAATTTTGGTTAGGGTGCTTGAAAATATCCCGTGTTTAGACGTTCCTTAAAGATGAAATCAGCAAAAATAACCACTAAAACAACATCCAATGTCCAGTTCTTAGATGTTCCTCAAAGACCATCAAAAAACAACAAAACAACATCCCGTTGACCTTTATGTCGGTCGTTGCTCTCTTGTAAATCTTGAAGAAAAGTTTATTCGTAACTCCGCCCACTGATCCATGACTTCCAAGAAAAATGGTAATTTTTGGTAATCTGGTAAGAACATTTGCTTCTCATGCCAATCCAGATTCGCGGTATTTCGATACATAAAATAGATATTTTATAATTTGTGTCACTTGCGCTTTCGATGAACTTTCTGTGAAGTAAGATGAAGTAAGAACTCGCATGAGGTTGATAAGGTCAAGATCAACAAGCACATTAATTCTCGTCCTTTTTTTTCATTCGACAAATGAGAGAATCAGCTGTAAAGTTCTCGACTAAAATTCTCGACTTCATCATTTGGTCCTATAGCTCATTAAGGATCGTATTACACACGAGTTTCTATAGTGGCTTCACCTCATGTTTCGGTGATTTTTTTAATCTGAGATTATTCACATGACTTGCTTAATTAAACACATTTCAATGAGCCTTGCTAGAAAGAATGCTCTAGCTCGAGCTCCACCAAAAGTTCATGGCAGAAACTTGTTAGTTGGGCACTCATTCCATCCGCTGATTCCATATATAGTCAATGGTGGTGTTCATCTCGGAATGAATCCCCGGTATTGAATGATAACTTGATGATTGTGTGAAGCTCTTATTGCGCTCAAATGCCATACCTTAGTCTTTCATGTCTTTGTGAATCGCACACACATTGATGTTGTTTCTTAATTACGGATACAACGTCTACAATTATGAATGGTGTCATGGTGATACGTATATCAGCAGTGGTGCTAACTCGAGCTATACATTTCCATCTGTTGTTCAACTAAACGAAATGACCACATCAATACGTAAATAAATCGTTAACTCGTTTCCAATGAGAAGTTTTTATTTACAATATAAATATGTCTTCCACTCAAAAATATCATTTTAATTGCGGCGACGAAGGCTTCTGTTGATTAATGAGCTTCGTATTAAATTAGACAGCCAAGATGCAGAGTTTCCTGTCTACCGTTCCGTTTTTAGCTGCTTCCTCAACGCGGTGTTCGTCTCATGTACAGGCAAGACAGCTGAGACTATAATGATGGCATGCCTATTATGTAGAGTTTTGTAGCTCTAAGTCAACTGTTCAATAAGCATTTAACTGAAAGAGAAAAGAGAATGTCACTAATTATAATTATTATGAATAAACGTAGTCGAAGGTTAAGAAGTGGCATCCCACAGCAGCGCAATCTGATAAGATAAAACACTATTTCCCCACAAACATTTTTCACTTGCGCTCGTCCTAGTTCATTTTATTTAAAAATTTTAAGAGTCTGAATCGTATTTGGAACCATCCCATAAGCTTGTAATGAATACATTTTGAGTTATCCAATCAAACTATGTGCTGTGGCATTATCATGGGTATTTTTAGCGCATTTTTTCATTTATGAAAAAATGCACTATTGTGCTCGCCATGTCCGTCTGTCCGTCCGTCCGTCTGTCTGTCCGTCTGTCTGTCGGTCCGTGACTTCACGTTTTCGTTGACAAGAAAATGCGCTCTCCGTCACTCACTGCAGTGAGTACTGAGTTATATTTTTTATTCCAACGAGTGTAACAACAATGAAAGTTTTAAATTACTCGGCGAAATGGCCTGAGGAACATCATATGATTTCCATCAATTTGGAGAAGCTCTCAAAGCTCCCCTATGCTGCACGTAGGAACGCCTTTTATTTGCTAATAGAGACGTTCATATTCGGGTGGCAGAGTCGAGTAGAGTAGTACAAAGCATTATTATGTGCACACTGAAATATGTTATGGAACTCATGGTAGCAGTGTTTATTTTATATTTCTGTGAGGTGATGCGATGAGGAATGTAAGATGCTCAACATTTCGCGTGAGATATGTCACTTGAATAAATCTAATGATAAGTTGTATGTAGACTATTCTTTTATTATTCGATGGCTTGTCAGATTTTTATTATATTTTGTGATTCCCGTCAAATGTCAGATGTTTCTTATCTATATTTTGTTGCTCTCCTTCTATTCCCTATGGGATCTTCAAAATTTAATACGCAGTCTACGATACTTTTGTTAAATTTTTTTGAATTTTTTTCTTTATAAATAGCCATTAGTCCCTGTTAATGCATTTAAAGAATTTCATTATGAACCTGCTCAAATTTGTTAGCGCCTATATAACTGTTGAAAGAGCACGACATTTGGCATCGTGCGACATTCGATGATAAATAAAGTTAAATTTTGTCATCGAAGTAAATTTGTGCAATGAATCGCAAAACCCTTAGAGGCGACTTCTGACGCGTGTCTGTGCTCGTCAAAGTCCTATGGGATTTCGCACTCCTAGGGGGGATTGTTCCTGAGCGCCCCACCGCTGAGCTCGCGGTGTCTGACTGCAGGTCTCAGTTGTGGGGTTAAGTTATTATGTAGGTAGGAGTCCTTACATTAAGTTATTATGTAGGAAGGATTCCTTACATTAAGTTATTATGTAGGAAGGATTCCTTACATTAAGTTATTATGTAGGTAGGATTCCTTACATTGTTATTATGTAGGTAGGATTCCTTACATTAAGTTATTATGTAGGCAGGATTCCTCATATTAAGTAATTATGTAGGTAGGATTCCTTACATT
>NW_025938323.1:0-1754 GCF_000764305.2 Hyalella azteca | reverse complement strand
TGTATCTTTAAAACATCAATGTAGACAGTGGTGCGGGAACTTTTTCATTTGGGTCGTTAACGACTTAACGTCGTTTGCAGTCAAGAGTAAAATCATTTATATTTTTTGTACAATTGTTAGTCATGAGTTGAAAGCTTCTTATGTTTGAAAGCTTTTTAGGAGTAATAAATTGAACAATGGTTTTAATCAATTAATATGTTCGCAGTACGAGTACCACACGTGAACAACGGGAAATGAGATGTTCCACACAGCAAACTTGAACAGTATAGACTAATTTTTTTTAAATGTTATAGTTTATCCTCTATAACGAAAATTTTCTGTTGTTGAACTGAAATTATAGGTATAACTAAATTATTTCTTCACTTGAATATTATTGTGATTTCTAACAATTGATCTACCGACACAATGTACAAGTTGTGAAGACATTTCTTCTCGAAAATAACTTTTGTTGCTTTACCTTCGTAATAGAAGATTCATTAAACTTGGTTCATCAATTTCATCGGTCACTAATTGAATGCTTGTATTCATGAATACTGCGGTAGATGATATCGCATATACTTGGTGGTGATATAGCATGGAGTTCATTGCCACTTGCCAGTAGTGGTGATATTATAGACATGTATTTAGTGGCTAGTCCAGCCTCTCGTGCCCTATTTGTATCTAGAATAGAAGTGTCGGCGCTGAAGAAATAGGCCCATTGCCAGTTGCCGATTCTTGAACTTTTCGTGACTTGATTCACAAGGGATCCGGCCTTTGGAACCCGATCTTTCCATAGCTGACGATTGATTGAGATAGCTGCTGGACTTATTGCCTGATGGTCAAATCTTGAAAGCCGACACTTCCAAATTATCAATTTCTAAATATCAGAAATATCATCTCTAAGAACTCGCTTGAGCAGCTGTCCTATAAAGCGTATCTGCCGGCACCGGCACCTTCCCTTCAAATCATTTTTCAATAACAGGAATTATAAATAGTAAACTGCATGGAATTGTCGAATCAGAAGATCATTTCTAATTTATCATTGTTGAATCCCTAATATGAGCAGGTACGACAAATAATTTAAAACAGACGGATTTCATATTTGAACGATAACCAAGAAACGAAGAAAAACTAAACTTTTAACATATATTTCGCGCATAAACTCGAGAATTTCCACTCGTTTTGTTCATCACTTCACCAGCGTTAGTTGCACAGTGACAGAAGTAATTGTTTCCCTGGTAACAATAACATGAAACATTGAAACTACGTCGTCCTCGGCAAGATGATGCACTGCCCAGGTAAGAATAACACAGTAACTGCACTGTAAGATTTATTCTTACATCGGCTTTAAACTCGATATTTTATTGGAATTATCCACGTATCCGAATTAAGAACTATTCGCTAAAGACTCAAGTTGCTCCTATTGATCTCGTATTAATAAAGATACATTCAAACATTCAATACCTGCATCGTCCTAGTGTACCTCGACGACAAAGTTGCTTACCCAAACTTAAAGCAATGGCGAGCTATACTTGGACGCTGAATTGAGCTAGGAAGCAGAAAAGAAACATTTGATCAACGAGCTTGCACTTCCCAATCTACGAATGCAACATGACTTGCATGAACTGAGCTGCGTTTTAGGTAGCCTAGCTACTGATCTGACAGCTCAGTTCACTTATCCGTTGCATATGTAGTAGTAGTAGTAGTAGTAGTAGTAGTAGTAGTAGTAGTAGTAGTAGTAGTAGTAGTAGTAGTAGTAGTAGTAGTAGTAGTAG
>NW_025938322.1:0-9296 GCF_000764305.2 Hyalella azteca | reverse complement strand
GCAGGGGTCGCAGTGTTGACTTAGGAGCAGTGGTCGCAGTGTTGACTTAGTAGCAGGGGTCGCAGTGTTGACTTAGTAGCAGGGGTCGCAGTGTTCACTTTGTATCAAGGGAGGCAATGTTAACTGTATATTCACTGAAAAATTGCGTGGTAACACCAGATGTAGACGTAGTAGTAACGCAGTAACTGTAGCCTCGAGACGAATTTTTTAAGGCATTAGTCTTTGCTATTTAATGCTCGCAGGCAGTATTTGCGGTAGTAGTAGGCAGTGCTTATTTAAGTGCTTAAGGGAAAATGATTATTATTTTCCCTTATTAAGGGAAATTGATTAAGGGAAATAAACTTATTGAGAAAAAAATGATTAAGGGAAATAAAAAGGACGTAATTAGCAGTGAAGAAGGCATTAGTTGTACAAGAAGGAGGAGCGGGTGAAGTATTGTAAGCTGGAGTGTGACAATCAAGAGCATAATGAAAGCAGTACAATTCTTACAGTAGTATTTGCTTACAAGACAATCTTGATATTAACTGCATTGAAACTTATTCAATGGACGGGCTACAAGAATTCATCTATTCATCTGCGGCAAGAAGAATAATCAATGCCACACTAATCAAAATCATTCAATAATTAACAGCGTAATGTATGAAACGTGTAGCAGTAATATAAAAAGTAATGTAATGATCGTGCTAAATTGTTCCTATATTTCCAATTTGCCAGCAGAGAATTTGCTCGTTAGTTTTTTGCTCTGTTTTTGCTTCTTTGGCAAGCCGCGCTTGGGTTGGCAATTAGGGTCGTTAGCGTTCATCATAAAAAACAAAAATTCCAATAAAAACTCGATCGCTTGTCAGCCATCCTCGGCCATCGCAACGCGCATTTGTCTGCTAGAGAAATGATCGGGATTTTCATTCCCGGAATCTGGGCGAATTTTGAAAGCAAATGAAAGAAACTTATAAAATGCCTAAGATTCAGGATGAATTGAAAATTTAGTTTTCCGGCTTGACTCGAAGTTTCTTTGGAATAAGATAATATCTTCGAGACCTTCAGTTATCAGTAGAGTAATCAATTAGGTTGATTATTAAATTAAACTTAACAAAATATTTGACATTATCCTTTCAATCTGTTGCTATATATTTCTACCTCTGTATTTATCTTAGGTATTCGCTTAAATATTTTTCTGATTTAAATATTGAAAATTTTAAGTATTAACAACTTAGAAACATATTAATAAATTAATTGTAGGAATATTCAAATTATTTTAGCATTACCGATTTAACAATATATTTACATATTCTATTCGGATGAAAAAAAAACTTATATCACTCGATAATTATTAGCGCAATATAATAATGAACAATCACATTTCATTTATTACAGAAAGGTAAATTTACACTAATGTAATATCAGAATACTTAAAAAGTATTACCGTATTACACGCAAGGTAAAATTAACCCTCGAGTATTCGACTCACCAGCACTCGTGTTAGCCCGGCAGACTCCCATAAGGCTGGCACAGCTGGTGCCCCCGTCGGCGACATTAAAAATAGAAAAAGATATGTCGCCAAGTTTGGCCGAGGACTGTTCTAAAGATTCCTGAGTATTTTCATGCGTTAGGACTAACTTTTTAATGAGAGAACATATGGAAAACTTTGCTGACAGTTACAGCGGCGTTTTTAGGTTGCACGAGTTTTCACTTCGAGATATTAATAGGACTGAACGTGTGAGGGTGTGCGAACGTTATTACAAATTGCTCCGATACGCATCATATTTTAATTAAGACTATTTATATTAATGCTAATTCAATTTCAGGTAAATGTTGGCATTATTTTAATTAGTTTATAGTTTGTTTTAAGCTGAAAGACAAAAATCTTGAGACTATAAACCTATAATCACTTGAACTATAACTGAAATCTGGGCCTTGGAAGCTTGAAGATTTAAGAATTTGGTTAGCACAGCAAAATGACATACCATTGGTGTTTGGTTTACATTTTATACGTGTAAAATTGTGTATGTGTTTAACATTAACATTACATCATTAACATTACAGTAATGTTGGGCCTACCTTGTATTGATAAAACATTAATCTACATTCTAAAGATACATTCTAAAGATATGACATATCAATAATGTTGAGTCTTGGTCGAATAGATTCCATTGCAGAAATGATGTTTGATTTTGTGGTGTAGGCCTATGATGTGTGACACAGCCAGAGTATGTGGTGTTTGATGTGTCAAAGGTATGTGATGCTGACCGTAGTAAGAGTATGTGATGTATGATATGGTTTTGGTGAGTAATTTTGGCAGTGCCAGATAAGAGATAAGATAATGCGATGCATGATGTGGCTAGAATATATGACGTACGTATGTGTTGGCATGAGTATATGGTGTTTATTAAGTTGATCGTATGGGACGTATGATGTAGAAAGAGTAGGTAATGTATTACGTAGCAAGAGTAAGTAATGTATAATGTAGCCAAAATAAGTGATGAACGTCGTGGTCAGAATATGTGATGAATGCTTAGGCAAGAATAAGTCATGAACTCTTGGAAACACAAACGAGTGCGGGTGCAAGAAAACACACGGCTTAGAAATTTAAGTAATTATTAAACGAATGATTTTAGCTTCAAGCCGCGTAGCCGTATTCGTGCGTAAGTGATCTCAATGTTTAGGCGTATACTTATTTAAATGAAAGTAAAGGGCCAGCCGGCATGACACTCCATCTCAGTGCACTGCGACCCACCTGTCTCTGCTTCAGCAGGCTTCCATAAAGTTCCACTGACGACGCAGAGAGGTCAGCAGGCGACGTATACGTCTTGCTGCACGTCGTCTGGTGCTCGCCTCACCACGGAGTGCCATCTCCATGACGGGGTCGACTGGAGGAGAGCTTGCAGGTTCAAAATTGACCGATACGGAAGTATCCGTACACGAAGAGATGGAAGGTAAAGAGAGGTGGTTTGTCTCGTGGTAGTTATTGCTGAACTGGCGTTTGGATGGCTGCGGTGGCTGAAAATCTCGAAGCTCCGTGTTAACCTCTATAATACTATATGGTGAAGTTCAGTAGAAGCAAATAATTGTTTTGGTAATTATGAAGAACATTAAATGAACTATATCGCAAAACCATAATAGACGTAACGCATCAAAAAATTTTATTAATTGAGCGAGTTAATGAATTGAGTGTGGACCATTAATACTTACAAAATTATTAATTCGGGAACTACGGCTTATTAACCATAATCTGTACAATTTGTTAAGCAACTCGCTAAAATTATTGCAGTCAATGGTGCCACTCGTGTCACGACTAAATTAATAGGAAGTCACTTCGCCTACCCTAAAATGAGCCACAATCACTATCTTTAGCCCTAAATTGCAAAAATATTAACATTTTATAACTGTAAATAAATTGTACCGGGGATTTATTTTGTGGCAGATAAACTAAAATATCCCGCTGACAAAGTGAGATGGGATGTGGTAAAGGTAAGTGCTGATATGTTTGTAGTTACATTGACCGAAGTAGTTGTAGCAAAGGCCAGCGTGGCAAGTCAGGAGGTTAAGGAAGGTGTGGCGGCGGCAAGACTCGTGTGGCAACTTCGCAAGTAAGGCCGTTACGGACACCTGCGTCCTGAGGGGGCATGTAGCCCCATGATGGCGGGGGGAGAGTCCGGCTGATGGAGAAGAGGGGGCCGACGTTAAGGGAAGAGGTAGAGGACGTAATGATGTGTGGGTGGGGATTTATGTGCCAGGTTATAGTGATGGGTGAAGCCAGCAATACACTCGTATCCCTCGACTACAGCGCCGTATGATTCTTTAATGCCTTGTGACTCGTGGATGCCATTCCCCCTTACTCTGATGGCATTATATATTTAATTTCTCAATACCGTTCAGAAATTATATCACTTTAATTGGTTAAAGTAAATTAATGAGATAGATGTACATCGAAATTAATTAATACCTCGGCATTCCTTTGCCGAATAATTGTCGAAATGGAACCATTGAGTGGACAATTTGCTGTAATACATTAAATGGCTAAAAAAATCACGAATAAATAAAGCGAAATTGGTACTTGACTAATGTGACTACTAGGAAATTATGTATAGCTGATAATTATAATTAATATGATGATTTTGGTAATTATTGAAAATAATGAAAGAAGTGGCATCAATATTACGCAATCTGGTTGAGTGTTAGCCAAAATCAATTCAGATTCACGAATAAATTGATAAACCTAACGAGAAACAGATTCAACTAAACATAACGCCGTTGTAGCTAAATAATATTCATGTATAATGAAGAAATTTTACCTAACGTGAAGGAAAATAGACGATAATAACGAAATTACCGGTGCCATGAGATCTGCATATGTACGTTTTATCGATTTCTTTGGAAACGGTCAAACGGGACAAATGCACAATCAAAATTTTCAGCCCCGATGCAACAAATGGTACATGATAATTACTGGCAGTCAGCGACAGTCCGGGAACATTTCTTAATATAAGCAACCGATGCTATAAGTTCCCAATAAGAGGTGGTGCATCTCGGTTAAAAAAATTTGGTTCAAACTTTTTCTAAGTTTCACTGGTTCTCCTCAGTTACTCCTATGCCTTCTGTAGTTTTGCTGACATTAATTCATTCTTAACTTAACATTTGCTTATAATTTAATTATGATTGAGCATTATTTTGAATTACCAAAGTGTATATTTTCAAAGGGTTTGATCCTTTGTAAGACGAATGCGTGTTTCTTCTTCTCAGGCTGACGAGCGTAAACCCGGGGCCGCGCGCCCCGTATATACGCGGCTAATAAAGCCTAGCAATAAGCCGGTTGCCCTGCACAAGCAGACTTATCGGATCATTACAACTGCTGTCGTGCTGCAGGTGGTGCTGCTGTGGCTCGTGGAAGTCGGCACTGTTTCCGTTCTCACGGTGATATTGCAGTAATGCTGAAGTAACAGTGCAGTATTGTCAACACCCTTCAGGCCCAGAAAATACCCCTCAGGAGCCGGCAACACCTCGCAGTCGACACCCCTCAGTCAACACCCCTCAGTCGACACCCCTCAGTCAACACCCCTCAGTCAACACCCCTCAGTCAACACCCCTCAGTCAACACCCCTCAGTCAACACTCAACACCCCTCAGCAGCCGTCAACACCCCTCAGCAGCCGTCAACACCCCTCAGGCAACACCCCCCAGCAGCCGTCAACAGCAAGCGGTACTCAATAATTTAGCAGGGAATTTCTCCGCGTCGGTCTCGCTTTCTTCTGACTAATGGCGGCATTCAGGGTTCACGATCCTTATTAATAATCAGAGCCAAATTACGGCTGGCAAATCGACGGCCATTCTTCGGCCGTTCTAATTAATTTTTAGCCCTTCATAAGCTAGCCGTTAAATGCGCAATATGTAACGAATGCCAGGCGTTTAATGGCGCAGGCCTACTACGAGTTAATAACAACTTACATGTTCAGGGCTCCAGCCTGAGCACAATACTACCATTTTCACGCATTGTTCTTAATGATTTGCATAAATAAAGTTAGATTAAAGTGGTATTAATCAAAACGAGTCCTTTTAATGAGATTATAAAATAGAATTACAGTTCGAAGTTTTGCAATTTAATGTTATACTGTGTTTTTTTATATTTAAAACTGCCCAGTCTTAATTGTTAATAACCGGTGAACGATCTTCGGCTGAGAAATTCATCCATTCCAATCCTCAGATATAAGAGAGCGAGTTTTAATATAACTGAAGATGATGGCAACTGTACTCACCTCCACTGTGAGGCAGCTGTACTCACCTCCACTGTGAGGCAGCTGTACTCACCTCCACTGTGAGGCAGCTGTACTCACTTCTACTGTGAGGCAGCTGTACTCACTTCTACTGTGAGGCAGCTGTACTCACTTCTACTGTGAGGCAGCTGTACTCACTTCCACTGTGAGGCAGCTGTACTAAGCTACATCATTAAGAAGCCGAAGTCCATTCCCCAGTAAGTGAACTTCCCTCACTTCAACATCACGTGATCCCCAAACAAATGCAATAAAAATACATAAGTGCTGGATTATATTTTCAATAAGATCACAATATCAGAATATTTAATCGTTGCTACAGTACACATATAACACACATGTGCATCGTGCATCTCATAAATGAGCATTACCCGCCGCTGCAAAGGAAGCGACGTTGCAAGCAATAGAAACATTTCGGGAGCTTCGACCAACTGTAGATTTTCCCGGCTCACCGAAACCTGCTTTTTCCCGATTGCGCGGGGGCAGCCGAGGCTTTTCATTCGGATTGCCGATGCCAATACGTCGAATTCTGCAGGTACAAGGAATATCGGGGATAACAAAAGTTATCTCGGCCGACGTCGAACCCACAGAACTAGCAGCAGAAACTTTTGCGCCCGAAATGGGCGGAGGTTGTGCGTGGAGTTTTCTATACGCGAGGTTTCCGCAGCACTGGAATAGATGTTGAGATTTTCAATTTTATTGAGTACAATCTGAAAAATATTAACTGACAGTTTATGCTTTAAAATCTATTGAAGGATCTATACAAAATATATTTAATCTTGTTTGATTTGAATCTATTTCTTTTTACATCTAATTTAATTTTCTATTTTGATCACGAATTTTTTGTCGATTCAAGTCCCTGTTTGGTAAATTTTTATGAATTAAAAAATCTGTTTCAAATCAGAGGACTAAGAAAAAAAACATTGATTGCCGTATAATTTTCACTTTAATTGCCTGAAAATGGTCAAATGGTCCTAATTATACGTTTCAAAATTATAGGAACAAGAAAAAAATTAACGTACATTTGCCGGGCATTCCTATGGATTTTTTAACTCGAGCGTCGTTAGTACGAAGGTGTCTCAACTCCTCTCATAATAGGTAGATTTGATCCAATAATCATATTTCAATCCCTTTTTTGAATAGTCTTAAGCTCATTCCTTCCGAGGTTCCTAGCAAACCTTACTTAATGAAGACGTGGAAGCCGAACTTGCTAAAAGTTTCTTACATTTAAAATGCTGATCCGAAGCTGGCCTAAACCTGAAATTTTTTCTCTGAAGTACATCGTCTGAAGCAGGCAGGTGGGAGGGCGAATAAGCCAAAAATATGGATATTTTCGGTGAAAGAAAAACACGAAGCTGCTCCTCCTTGAGCCGACAGCCTTGTCGGTTTTCCGTCAACTGTTCCAGTGAATACACGGAAAAAGAAGACCGCAGTCTTGCGATGGCAAGTCTTCTGGTAACTGGGATAGAATTTTCAACTACGTGAAGAAACTGAAGTTGTTTGTTATTGATATAAAGACACCGAAGCAAATTTTTCCCTCCCTGTAGTGTTTTAATTTCGGGAATTGAAAAAGATGTTACTCATTGATAAAATTTATAACCATGAGAAAAAAATAAATAAATGTTTAATTGAGTTAATTAAAAAGTCTAATTAATATGGTTACATCTTATTAAAAGCATAATAATTGCATTCCATAAATAGAGAAGCAAATTAGTCATATACAAACACACGAATTTCACCATTTAAAAAAATATTAGAATGCGTTTATATGGACGATTTATCACACATATTCAGTTTAACCAAGAACTAAAATTTCACTCCGAGCCCTGTGGATAAGTTGCTGTGTAGTGCAAACTGCCGCGCGCAATACGCTGAGCACTGTGAACTATGCTGTGCATTTGGCAGGTTACATCATGCACTACTAAACTGTACGCACTGTGCATTGCACATCCCATGGCATCAGTATGTCACGAGCTGCTGCTTGAATCCTCGTACGTTTCTCTCCCGTACTTCCCTCGCTCACTTCCATCACGCATGTCCCTCGCTCACTTCCATCACGCATGTTCTTCGTTCACTTCCATCACGCATGTTCCTCTCCCACTTCCCTCGCTCACTTCCCTCCAACATTTCCCTCGCGCCTCTCAGTGACGGCGCGAGACATCGGCTGGACAATCAAGCCGTAGATTGAAATGCATTACAGTCCACGCTTCTATTAAGTCACCACTGCCTTGTCTGCAAACCTACCTTCGCCGATACAACAACAAAATATTCCAATCTAAAAGCGAAGAACAGTGACCTGAAAAGAAAAGCATGATGCGCATGAATAAATCGTCTGGATCTTGCAAGCGCATTCACATTGAATTAAAAGATGAAGATAATAGCTGCATGAGAATTCCTTTAGAACCTTAACTATAAAGCAGCTCTAAAGCAGCTGTCACCCTGCCGACTCTGACAGGAAATCGAACAACTTGGCATTCCGGCCTCGACTTCTGCCCTCCAATGCAGCGAAGTTCTTTCTTGTAATTCTCGTGCGCTGAATTAACAATTTCCCAACCAAGTCGATTTAAGATTCATAAGTGGGCCTTGGCTTTGTGTAGATTTTTGAAATCATTAACATTGTTTACTTTGCAGTATTTTAGTTATGTTAACCGAACGTTTTTGCTGAAATAAACTAATGTTTGTAGTCACTTGCTACCGTTCTTGATCAAAGCTTTTTTACTAGAGTGATGGTGGATGGAGTTTTGCAATGTTTTTCTAAATTGGCACGAGAAAATTCACGAGTTTTTTTTACGTGTGTAAAATGTATTATTGCTCAAACATAAGATGACGTGCATTTGTAATTTTTCCGCCGTGGGTTAAGAATTATCCACACGGGAAGGATTTTTATCGTGCAATCTTTATTTTAAATGATTATTGAGAGTGAAGTGGCGCGGCGAACTGAACCCGACACTGCATTTCAATTAGTGCTGACAAAGCTGAGTGAGGGGGGCTGGTGAGGCATTGAGGGGGCCGTTGATGGGGGCGCTGGTGGGGTGTGCCTCCACGAGGCACGACGCTCCCGCTCTGCAGTGTTGTGGATACGCTGGAGTACAGAAAAAAGTTGTTTCCGATTTTTATGTTAAAATTTTGATCGTTTGAGACGTTGTAAACAATTATTTACAGGGAAATAACCGTATCCGCAAGGCAGATACTGAGGTACTCAATATGTTCTTTGAATATAATAATTAGTAATCAAGTTAACAATCACGCTTGTGCTCGTTGATTATTACTGAGATTTTAAAATAAGTACTTAAAGTTCTTATAAAAAACTGATTATATAACTCAATGAACTCTACTTCATGTACGAATTGCATATACACATTCATTTCCGAAAATATGCATACCTGCTCCCTCCACCCACTCCCTTCACCCACTCCATTCACCTGCTCCCTCCACCCGCTCCCTCCACCTGCTCCCTCCACCCACTCCCTTCACCCACTCCCTTCGCCCACTCCCTTCACCCACTCCCTTCACCCGCTCCATTCACCCACTCCCT